>NC_056728.1:865110024-865410024 GCF_019279795.1 Protopterus annectens
CTCGGAGCTTCGGCGCAGGTGAGCTCAGCTCCTACATCGGCCTCGGAGCCGTCTCCTTTGGTGCGGAGAAAGATTCCGATTTCCTCAGAACCAGAGCTTTTTCTGTATTGTGGCATGGATGCCTTCAATGTCACGAGGAGTGTGCTGGCCACTGAGTCAGCTCCACTATCGGCCCCACCAGCTCCGTCCCTTGTAGTGTCTGTGCCAACCTCTGCTTCTCCTTCAGACCCGAAGCGTAGGGAACCGGCACTGCAGGGCACCCCATTTGGTGTTTCCTCTTGTTCCGAGGCCTCCCCTGATCATTTGGAGGAGCCCCCCTCGTAAGAAAAAGTGCAAGAGGAAGCACATTGACTCCCCTGAGTCTGTCACTTCTAATACAGACTTACATGAATCGGAAGAGTCCCAGAGATCCCCCTCTGAAGATGTTTCCTTCTCGGACATCCTAGAAATGCTTAAGCAGAGGGGGAACTGGAATCCCCTAGCCCTTACCGAGGATGAGTCTGTATTTCTGGATGCGTTCGGTTCCCGACCTTCCACCTCCTGGGTTTCTCCACCTTTCAATCCACTTATGGCAGTGGTGGCTCAAAAGGCTTGGTCAGCTTCGGATACAGTGGAACCAACTCTGAGGAGACCTGGCAAATTCATCACAGCACTCCAAGATAAGCAGTTCCTTACCAAAGGTGTTCCTGTTGATGCCATGGTGGTAGCAGCAGCCACCAAAAAAGAGTTAGCAGAGACCTCTTTGTCTGTCCATCCTCCTAACAAGGAGTCTAGGACCATGGACAGCTATGGGAAGCAAATGTTCACTTCAGCGACCTTTTCTATGAGGTCACTAAACTACTTATGTCATTTTGCCCGGCTTCAGAGGGATCTCCTTAAAGAGCTCAGAGATACCCTTCAAGATCCATCAGCTGAGGGGGCTCAAGCTAAAGTAGCTTCCCAGCTGGCAACGCTTAATTCTGTAGTTAACTCCTCCATGAGGCTCACTTCCTATGCAGCCGATAGTGAGAGTAGAGCCACAGGTATGGGTGTGGCCCTTAGGAGGCATGCATGGATGCAGCTGTGTAATTTTGTGGAACCCTTTTGAGCGTTATTCACCAACACCCCCTTTGATGGTTTATTTCTTTTTGGACCACAGGTGAAAGACATTTTGATTGGTGTGATCAAGAAGGTAAGACTCTCTCTGCCATGGGAGTCCGTTTTTCCACTCCTTCTAGACCGTACCCCAAAGGTCAGTAGAGTGGCAAAATGTGGTTCCGAAAATCCCAGGGAGCCTTGCCTGACACATGTAGCAATTTTTCCTCCCGAGGCAGAGGGGGAAACAATAACAACAGATGCCACCCTCGTGGCAGAGGGGACTCCGCAGAACCAGGGCATCAGAGAATCTTTCTCTGATAAGCCCTTTCAGCATCCCTGAAGGGTTGCCCGGCTGCTCACCTCTGGAGGCAGTCGGGGGAAAACTTTCACTGTGCCCAAAAGCCTGGCAAGATTTAATGCAAGACAGATGGGTATGGTCCATTATATCCGGAGGTTACAAAATTCCCTTCTGTCAATCCCCCTTACAGTCGAGGAAATCCCTTCCAGATGTTCCACCCAATCTGAAGGACCAAGCAGTAATAGAAGTTTTAAAACTGCTAGAAAAAAAGAGTCATCCAGGAAGTCCCGGCAGACCAGCACGGATCCGGAACTTACTCAAGGTTCTTTTTGGTACCAAAAAAGACAGGGGACTGGAGACCGATTCTGGATCTCAGCAGACTTAACAGGTCTGTACAAAGAACAAAGTTTTGGATGGTCATGCTACAGTCCATTCTACCCTTTCTGGGTCAGGACAATTGGATGTGCTTGATAGATCTTAAGGACGCGTACTACCATATCAAGATGGACAGGCGCTCCAGGAGATTTCTTCAATTCCAGCTGAGAGCCAGTCATTACCAGTTCAGAGCTCTGCCCTTTGGTCTCACCACAGCCCCCAGGGTGTTCACCAAATGTATGGCAGTGGTCATGGCTCACCTGAGACGTTGAGGATTCCAGGTGTTTCCATATCTAGACGACTGGCTCCTCACTGCTACTACCAGGCATTACCTTCTTCAAGGCAGAGACTACACAATCACAATCTGCTCCCAGTTAGGCATTACAATAAACTTCGAAAAATCTGCCTTGTTGCCCTGTCAATCTATCACCTACATAGGTGCAGACTTAGACACAAGGAACATGTCCGCAAGGCTACCGCCAGAATGGGTGTCTACAATTTGTCAGCAAGTACAAATTCTGATGCAGAGCAAAAGAATCCAAGTCAGGTTCATCCTTCAAACTCTCGGTTCCATGGCAGCAGCCATTCTTCTAATCCCACTGGCCCGCTTTCACATGAGGATCCTTCAGTGGCTTCTGTTCACACAATGGTCTTTCCAACAGCTACCCATGTCTCACACGATCATGATTACAGAAGCATGAAAAAGGCACCTTTCCTGGTGGATGGTCTCTCCACTAGTGACTAAGGGCAGACCCTTCATTCAGCCCCCTCCAGTAGCCACAGTGACCACAGATACCTCCCTGATAGGGTGGTGGGGGGGCATTATCAGGGCAGGACAGTCCAAGGCACTTGGCAGCCTCACGAGTACCATCTGCACATAAACGTCCTAGAAATGAGAGCCGTGTTCCTAGCATTGCAAGCCCTTCAGGACTCTCTTCCTTCTGGGACCATTGCAATTCAAACAGACAACATGCCAGTGGTGTGGTATATCAACAAGCAGGGTGGAACCAGTTCCTACCCCCTGTGTCAAGAAACACTCAGACTGTGGCAGTGGGCGATTTCCTCCCAACGTTTTCTGATTACGACGCACATCCCTGGGAGGTCCAATGTCATAGCGGACAGGCTCAGCAGAGCTATCCTCATGCCTCACGAGTGGTCTCTGAATCAGGAAGTTGCGGATCTTATCTTCTCCAAATGGGGACAGCCTTGCTGTGATCTTTTTGCCACCCCCTTCAATAGCAAATGCAGCAACTACTTCTCCCTTCTTCCGCTTTCAGGTCACTTACCCAGAGACGCTCTAGTCCACGATTGGCCTCAGGGACTTCTTTATGCCTTTCCTCCGTTTCCCCTGATTCCAAAACTCATACAGAAAGCAATATCGTTGGGTTGCAAAATTATCCTTATTGCCCCCTACTGGCCTCGACAGATATGGTTCCCGTTCCTGCACCATTACCTTCTCGATCAGCCCTGGACTCTGGATCCGATTCCAGACCTACTGATTCATCAATCAGGCGGGTTGCATCAATCCCTCCAAACACTCCAGCTCACAGCTTGGTTGCTCCTCTTCCAACCTTAGCCAGGCTTCCCAGCATTTCCCCGGCTGTACGTGAGATTATTGTCTCCTCTCACAAGTCCACAACCAGAAAAACTTATGCTAGTAAATGGAAATGTTTTTCTTGTTGGGCAGAGGCTAGGAACGTAGATCCCTTTTCAGCCCCAGTCCACGAAATTCTGGAATTCCTAGTACAACTTTTCATTCCGGGTCCACTTATCCTACAATCAGGGTTCAATTAGCGGCCATTTCTAACTTTCATGTTGGTTTGTCAAATTCAAACATTATGTCTCATAAGCTCTGTAAAGCTTTTTTGAGAGAGACTACTCTCCTTAGACCTCCAGTGAGAGATCCCCCTTCTCCTTGGGACCTTAATTTGGTACTAACTTCCTTAACTCTGCCCCCCTTTGAACCAGCAGCGTCCTGCTCCATTAAGTTTCTGTCTTGGAAGACACTCTTTCTGGTAGCTATTACTTCAGCCAGATGTGTCTCTGAACTTCAGGCACTATGTGTTCGTCCTCCATACTTGGTTTTTCATAAGGACAGGGTTGCTCTGAGGACTAATCCTTCATTTCTTCTGAAAGTCTGCTCAGAAAATAATTTAAACCAATCTATAGACCTTCCTGTGTTTTTCCCTAACCACACCAACAAGGCAGAGTACAAATTACGCCAACTGGACGTTCATAGACAATTGCATTTTTACCTGCACAGGACTAAGGAAATAAGGAAGTTGGACCAACTGTTCCTTTCCTATGCTCTAGGCAAACAAGGTCTCTCAGTTTCCAAGGTGACCTTATCCAGGTCTTTGTCTCACACTATTACTTTCATTTATCAATTAAGGAACAAAGAGTTACCTATTAAACCGAAAGGTCATTCTACTAGGGCACTGGCCACCTCTGTAGCCTTCCAATCTAGGTTGCCCATGGATTCTATCTGTGCAGCTGCTACATGGGCAAATCCTCATACCTTTATTTTTCATTACAAGCTAGATATGGTCTCCAGGAGCAGAGCTGACTTTGGTTCCACTGTTCTGAAGAGTCTGTTCCAATGAGCCGCCCAGGATTGTGGGTGCTAGGGATGCTGTCCCAACCAGCAAGAACAAAGGCGAGATAGACAACTTAACATAAAGAAGTTATGTACCTACCATAACGTTCCATGTTAGTTGTCTTCATCTCGCCTTCTTTCTTGCGTCCCACCCTCTGTCCCCCTGTCCTATTGGACCGAGAGGAGTTCTGGTTTCACTGGCTGAGTGTTCTCTGGTTTGTTTCCTCTACTGACTTAGAGAGTATGACAGGTATACTCAACCTAGTTGTTTGGACAGGTTTATTCTCTGGCTATGTCTGGGATTAGCTATTTCAAATGAGATCTGGGTAGCTATCACTAGGCATCATGGGATAAGGGGTAGCCTCGAGCCAGTAAACAGCTCTCGAGCTATAGAAGATGGCCAAGTCAGAGCCGAGGATTGGCTCCGATCCCAACCAGCAAGAAAGAAGGCGAGATGAAGACAACTAACATGGAACGTTATGGTAGGTACATAACTTCTTTTTCTAGACTAACCACATAGAAGTTAAACTGAACTTTGTGCAGAAAGCTTAGCCATGGCTCAGACACTGACTACCTGATATTTGTTGACCACGTGCATGACCAACTTATGCACTGCTTCTCATAAGCCTAAGAAGCTATATCCTTTTTATTTAAAACTGTTATTAGTTCAAAAGATATCTGCAAGAATGACTCTGTCTAGTCTCATAACTGCCTGCTATTGGCAATCGCTCAGAGCTTGGTACTGACTATTCTTTTTTCACTATCTTTGTAAATGACATGGCCTATCACTGTGAAGAAGCCATACCAGTCCAATACACTAATATGCCTCTGCAGTCCTACTTTCTCATTACATAATCACTACTGTGAATGCCCCACTGCAGTCTCATTTTGGTTCACCGCAGTCATGGCTCCAAACTTTGGGATTTAATCGTAAAATTGTGTAAGACTCATGCTATGATCTTCTCAACAAAAAGCCCAAACTCTTGTCATTCTAAAATCACTATTTTGTTTAAACATAATTCCTGGAATTGGATGGAAATGTTCATCACACCAAATGATAGGACTGGGCAATGGTTTTCCTTTTTGAATCCGTTAAGTATAAGTTTGACTGATGCAAAAGTCCATTTTTTTGATGAGCTGTTTTATGTGCTGATCAAATTTCAGATTTTCATCTATAGCTACAAAATACTAATTGTTTTGTGGGATGACCTTTTCTGTTGTATAAATAAACAAATAGACACAATCAGATGTGAATATATAAATGTGGACTATTTTTTTTTAAGTTTTATTAAGTTTTTCATATTTTATCATCTAAGGAAAGGTTCATTTAAAAAAATAAATTATTTTGGTTTTAATGTTTACACTTGAATCGAACCATTTTAAGCAGCAAAGATTGTGGTACAGTTCATTTCTTGTGTTTTAAGAGGGACAGTGTATTATAAATGTTAAAATTATTTATTTTTATGAAATGTATTGTACACAACCACTTGGTTTACCTTTAAGGGAACTTTACTTCAGTTAATTAGTTAATTAAATTTAGATGCTCATTATTTTTGATTTTTGAATTTTAATTTCAGTTATGTATAAACTCTAATGGTTGTTATCACTAATTATTCAAATCTGATAAAGTCCTTATTTTTTGCTGATGAATGAAAAGCTAACATTGAATTTTTGCAGTTTAAATAAACTGTTCTTCATGGTTCATGGTTGATACCTGGTCTTCCTTTCTGCAGTTGGCAGCCTTAATTGGTGGTGGATTTTTGGTTATTTGTAGACTGTGGTTGTATCCACCTTCATTGTTTATTGTTTTTTTTCTGCAGTATTGTTATTGGCTGATGTAATATTAAAGAAGGTATTTCATGGCAGAGAATTGTTTGGTTGTGAATTATATTAATTTACTTTTATAGTGCATAAATAGGTCATAGTAAAGCACTAATTCTAGTAATGAATACAACTGGAAATGCTGGATTGCACAGAACTGAACATAGTATAGTGCTTTCCAAGAAATGTAGTCATTTTTGTGAAAGAGTGTAGGGGTGTCTTGGTGTGGTCACTTAATGAAGCACATCTAACATTTAACATATAAAGGAGGCTTTTCTGTACATTTATTAAGGAACACAACAAGGTGATATCATTACAATGTGCTACATACTTTACTAAAAGCTGTTCTGGCAAGTATTAGGTCTAACAGTTGATGCTTCTCTTGCAGATATGATATCAAGTAGGAGACACATTTGAGTTTACAGGCATTCACAGTTCTGATGAGCAGCTCACAGAGCAAATATAATGTCTTGGCTTAGTGTAAAAGAGCACATGTGGAGTGAGGGATCAGGAGAGATGTGTCATGAGACAGGCTCATTCCAATGTTCAAAACAAGGAGGAATGAAGGAATGATTCAGGACATGTTAGGTGTGGTTGTGATGTCACATTATGGTCACTGCATAAGCTGAAGGTGGAGATACTGATGATACTAACAAATAAAAAGCTCTTCTCTTACTGTAGCCTCCTGCTTATTACATTGTTACAAATATAGCAAGCACCTGCTATGGTTTATGTCACACAGAGAGGGCTATTACACTTCTGTTCTGAGTACTAGTGCAATGCACTGAAGACCTGATTACTTCCATTAACACATTGTTCCCAAGGTGGCTGCCTCCTTCACCCATCCCTAGATTCACCTCTGGTGACAAACACAATATGGTCAGATATTAAACAATGCCAGGCACAAAGGAGCATTAAGAACACAATGCAATAGAAAAAAATGCGTGTTGACCAATGGTTACATGAGGGGCCTTATCATGAAATTTGGATAGTCATTATTCAGACACCCCTCCCTAGTGACAAGACCAACAGACATATATAGGAATGAAGGGATGCACTTGAATAAAGCTGGAGAAATTCTTACAATTCAGGCTGAATCAATTCTTGATGGAGATTCAGAAAGCTGTATTCTTCAGACTACTTCCTAAATTATAAAAGAGAAAGAGAGAACATATGAAAACACATGAAATAAATTAACAAACAAATCAAGACATAGAGTATTTTTCATACTGAAAAATAGTTTTGCAAATAAAATGTGGTAAATATCTCTGTCTACATGAATCTATATTTTTCTTATAATCTTGTCGTGGTCTAATAGTAATCTTGCTGTAGTTCGATGTAGTTTATTGAGCATCAAGATTATATTTAGAATCTGAGAAAAGGGAAGGCTTCTTTACAACTTTGTTATGTCAGAAATGTGCTTAATCTTTTGTTAAGCATCTCTCACTGCTGTTAAGCTGTAGTCTTGTGCTAGAACACAACAGTGGTAAGTGCTCGCCACCATAGAGCAGTGGTGAGAAGTAAAAGCTTTAAAAGTTGTTAAATACTTCTCTGTCAAACACAAGAAATAAAGTATGGCAGAATAAAGTATCTAACAGATTTTACACTGTTTATTCCTTAGAGTGACATTTTGCTTTTTCGTAGTGTGTTAGTGGCAGCAACAAGTATTTATGTCTTCTATAACTGTTAACCAGTTGACTTCAGGATCCTACACTTTTTTCTGTAAAAGGTAGTACATAGGACACATAAAACTTTATACACTCAAAAGAATTATGATTGCGTGTCCACAATCATAACTCATCTTATGTGTTCTTGACATGAATGTCATGATTCACCTCACCAACTTCACGTAGCTCTGTTCTTGAGGCTAATGTATTGACATCTATCTCTCAAACACGAGTTGGTTATGAGAATAGATCCAATCATAATCCTCTATATTATGACTGCAGTAACTTGTATCTTTTAATAAAGCCTATAGACAAGCAAAACGGGCAAATGCAACTTGGCTATCATTCAACTGAGTTAAATGTCTCACATAGTTCTGAGGTTTTCTCAAGGGTACGCTGTCAGATCTAGCATTACTACATTGCGGAGTTAATGTTAATAAACATAACGAAGATGCTGCAAATAGTTCAGAGGGATAGATGAAAGACCATGACAGAGGGGTCAGCAGATTCATATAGCTGGGTGGCAAACCTACAACTGTTGTAGTATTGATTGGTTAACTGACCATGTGCAGTGCAGCCTGAATCAACATTATATTATTAACTATGTTAAGGTGATTGGTTTTAGATGCACTGGAGTAATCTTTGTATAGCACACGAAACCAAATCAAAATAAAAGCCAATATATAAATAATGATCTACCAGTAATATTAATCCATCCATAAACACAAATCCATAAAAACACCAATACCTGCATTTCTTTTGCAGGGGTTAACCTCCTGCCCACTCAGATATACAACCCCACTACTTTTATACACCAACTCTGAGATTGCAGAACAGTGGAGAAAGGGACATTTCCTACTGTACTGTGATATTTCACCTATTGCAATATCTTAATGACTTACTGAATGCTACATACATTGTTCTGGTATTCCACCTGGCCCGATCCCTTCTACCTGTCTTACATTGCCTGCCCAAATTCTGTTAGACACCTAGATAACATTCCTCATTTCACACAAAAGTACATTCCCAGTAAAGTGCAGTCACTCTTTTTTGTGCCACTGTACTTCATTCTACCTAGTTTGAGAACAATATGGAATGCAGACCTATACATAGAGATATATCAGACAACATGTTTCATTACATATGAGTGATATCAGCTGTATAAAAGGCATAGATTGCTATTGTATAAATGTCTGTTAGAACACAATAGTGCAATTTTTACTTTTTTACCTGACACCCCAATGTTAAATTTTGTAAACAGATATTAAATTATAAAAACAAACAAAACAAGAATGCGTTCCCTGCACCAAAGTCTCTTCACAAACCCAAATATATCCCAATAAAACTTGTAAGAAGAGACACCAAGGCGATATCCAAAATACAATAAAACCTTTTATTAAAATAAATAAAGTGCACATGAGCGCTTTCAGGCAACAAGCCCTTCCTCAGATACCTAAACAGTTAAGGCATACAATTTAAATACCATACCATCCAATCAAATCCTAGTATTTTACCCGCCTTTTCCTTAGGAAAGGTTTTAAAGGAACAGCAGTGTTTAAACCTGGGCTCCTATCAGCCCCTAACTTTATTATCCATCTCGCTTCATTGCATTCTGTTTCATTAACAACATCCCCACCTCTAACAATTTTATTAACCATTTGTATTACCATACATTTGAAAGAATGACCTTCTTTTTCACTAATATGTTGTGCTAAAGCATTATGCAGGTTCCGATGTCTAATTTGATACAAATGTCCAAAAATCCTGTTCTTTAACATACAGTTGGTTTTACCAATGTAGTAGGAGTCGCACACTTGACACATAGCTATATTTACAAGATTCATACTTCTGCAATCGGCATACCCCTTCAAATAGTATTGTTGTCCTGTTATGGGATGTATGAATAAATTATCCTTACATATATAGTCACATGCTTTGCAGTGACAACAAGGAAAAGTGCCTTGACGGTCTATCCTGACCTTCTTGTCAGGACCTAATTTGGGTTCATGACCTAGCATGTCCTTTAAATTTTTGCTTTTCCTAAAAGTGAATCTTGGTCATTCCCCAACCACATCAGCTATTCTGCGATCCGTACACAGAACCCCCCAGTTCTTCTTGATAATGTCACAAGCACCCCCTATATCATTACCATATGTAAGCATAAACTCCTTGTATGCAATGAACATCCCTTTTTCTGTTCATGTCTCCATCACTGCCTTTCCTATTATACCAAGGTTTGGCCCCTTGCCTCCGCTCAGACCTTACTGCATCCACTGATGTAACCACCTGTTGTCTACTATATCCCCTGCTCATAAAATTTTTAGACAAATCACCTAATTCTTGTTCAAATCGCTCCATTTCAGTACACAAGCAGGAAACCCTATTCGCCTAACTCTTTACAATGTTTTTAAAAGTGTGTCTAGGATACATGCTGTCAAATGGCAGCAAGCTATTCCTACAGCAATCCTTCCTATAAAGCATAGTTTCTATGTGTCCATCCGAACATTTGCGTAGACATACATCCAAAAATTCTATCTCATGTGATGAGTAGCTCAGAGAAAATCTAAAAAATCTGTGCTACTCTCCAAATAATTCATAAAAAGCCTCAGCTCCTCCAGTGTGCCTCCCCATAGAAAGAACACATCATCTACAAAACGGACATAATGTCCCACCAACTCCTTCCATGCATGGTTCTGATGGAATAGAACCATGTCCTCCCAAAAAGCTAGTACAAGGTTAGCATACAAATTGGCACAGGATGTGCCCATGGCAACACCCTGTGCCTGTCTATAATGATTACCTTGGCATAGGAAGATATTATTCTCTAGTACTAAGCTCAATAATTTGCATACCCTTTCATTATCAACATCATTCATTTGAACCTTTTCTTTCAATATATGTTCAATGGCCTGTAGCCCATATTCATTATGAATAACACTAAACAAGTTCTTCACATCCAGAGTCACAAATAAAAAAATCTTGCAACTGTGCCCATCTATGTAGCTAGCGAAGTCAGAAAATGAGGCATATCCTTCAAAATCCTAGAATAAAGTTGAACAACAGGTCTCAAAGCACACTCCACCCATATCGAGATGTGTTCAGTGGCCCAACCTCTCCCCGAGACAGTAGGTCTCAGGGGAGGGTTGGATCCATCTTTATGTAATTTGGGTAGCCCCTTGAATTCTGGGGTCTTAGGATGCTCTATGTGCAAAAATTCATACAAAGAATCCATTATTAGCCCACTTTTTCTCAAATTAAAGAGGACAGTCTGGACCTTCTCACCTATCATTTGTACATGTGTCTGTTAGAACATAATAGTGCAATTTTTACTTTTTTACCTATTGACTGTTTTTTCTGACACCCCTAATGTTAAGTTTTGTAAACAGATGTTAAATTATAAAAACAAAAATGGATTTTGTATCTAGGGGTATTGTATAAGCATGGTTTGAATTAAATATTCCAGATTATATATTTATTTATTTTTTATATACATGTACATATATGTTTGGTTTATGTGCACACATTTTTTCTTCTTTTATGTATGTTTACATATTTTTTGATAAGAGGCTTTCTATGTTGACTATGCACATTGTAGGAGAGATTATTAAACCGCACTAGTTTTGGAATGTGGTGTCACTGGGAGATATAGTCACAGGGAGCTGAATATCATTGAATCTACATTTGGTTGACATTTGGTCAACTACACAGATGACCAGCAGGTGTGCAAGATCACACAATTTTTGGGACTGTGAAGTATGCTGTTTCCCTGACATTGTATATTGTCAGATTTAGTATATATAATTAGCAGGGTGTGTGAGGTGTAGGGTGTTCCACCACATTTTAACAGTTGACATTTGGGTGTTTCAGTGTTATTCAGTATATCTGTGGTCACCACAGTCTTACTGCTGATTTATGGTTATGTGCCTTCATTAAAATATCATTCCTACAGCTTATAGGTGATGCTGTGCACTGTTTCTGTGTTTGTTTTGCTTTGATGGCATGTCCAGCACTGTCCCACTCTCTTCACAAACTTGTTTATGATCAATATTGTGAAGACTGGTAGAGAAGAGTGAAGGCTGCCAGCCTAGCCAGATAAAATTTTATAAGATAATTCTGTCATTTGTAAATATAAATGTAAACTACAGGCTTGTTGTCTTAAATGTAAAAAAATGCTGTTACAAAAATGTGGCAACAGTGCACTCTACTAACCAAAGTAAAGCTTGTGGTGACCCTTTGAACTAGACAGTGGTGCCGAAAAGTCTAGATGAAGAAATTCTTTCTATTGTTCTAACTAAGAGTTAAACTGCTAGATTTAAACATGCAAATGTATTTTTATTGCTCTGTTCCTGACCAGCTGCAAGATAACAAAAGGGAGATGTTAAGAATGTAAATGTAGTTAATGTGTAGCCTGGGAACATCAAGAAAGTGTAAAAAGATGAAGTAATGTTTATCAGAACTGCAATAACAATTTAAACAGTGAGAACCAGAGATTATTAAGCATTTTTGTCTCGAACATCCAACTCATCACTGCCTTATGCTCTCTTTATATAAGTAGTATGTTAGAACTGCATTTTCTCCTAGAAGTAGCTAGGAATTAGAAAGTTTAGACTAAGTGTTTTTCTGTGATGTCAAAACTGTACTACTGATTTATTTTAAGTATTTCTGTGTGATCTCTGAACTATCTTGACCAGCACTAACTGTGTAGTAGAAAGTATTGTCTTGTGGTTTTAATTATTTATTATTAAATATTTTAAAACTGTTTAACCCTTTTAACTAAGGCTGGTTTGTGTAGAGATAATTTAAGCTATCAATAGTACTTGCATGCCTTTGGTAAAACTGTACAAGGCCACTCTAATATATTTAGCTCTGGGCTATACTACCAATTGTATAATAATATTGCACAGTAATAATTGGACACCCTTTTAAGGACCTTTGCGTAGCTGATAATATTAGTTGAGTCCTCTCTGGTGTTAGTGTTGAGGATTGAGGCTCCTTGATTGCTGGGCCAGGGCGCCGGCGTCACAGATATATATATATATATATATATATATATATATATGTGTGTGTGTGTGTGTGTGTGTGTGTGTGTGTGTGTGTGTGCATGCATCCTTGCCTGTGTGTCCATGTGCATTTTCACTGACTTCTGAACATTTTCTCTAAGATCTTTTCCAGATAACAGTTGTCTGGTGATAAAATAACTTGAAATTCTTTTCTAGCTAAGAGCCATGATTGCTTAACTCCCTCACCTGCAAACTACTCAATGACAGCTACTGTCTTCCAATAAAACAATGCTTTTTCAAAGACACTAGACCTACATCCTCTGCACTGATCAGCTTCTATTGGTCAAGACTCTAAAATAGCACCTGCCTATTGGAATATGTTTGCTTGCTTGTTTATTTATTTATTGGTGTTTACCCCTATTATTCGGCATCTACTTCTCAGAAGTACAGGCCAACATGGGAGGACTTTGGCTGACAAAGTTTGCAGACGACTGCAAACTGGGCGCCATAGTGGAAAGTGCATCGGACACGGATATCCTTCAGAAGGGACTCACGGAAACAGATAGCTGGTGCCAGAGCCATGGCCTGAAGTTAAATGCCAAAAAATGTATAGTCATACCCTTCGGGAAAAACAAGGTAACCCCAAGCTACCATATAGGTGGCAATCCACTAAGCACAGAAGAGGTTATCAGGGACCTGGGGACCCAGGTTGACAGTAGCCTTTCTTTTGACACTCACGTTGCTAAAGTGGTTAGAAAGACCTTCTACATTGCCCACCTGATCATGAAGGGATTCACATCCAGATCTAGTGAGGTCATTGTTCCCCTGTACTCTTCACTTATCAGACCAATGATCGAGTACAATGCCCCATTCGGGATGTATCTCACCCGACATCTGCAGCAATTGGAGAGACCCCAAAAGTTCCTCACCAAAAGGATAAAGGACTCCAAAATCTGTCATATGCTGCCAGATTGAAGAAACTCCAGCTCTATTCAGTCACATACCATCTGCTCAGAGGTGACATGTGCCTGACATACAAGGCCATGTCCAACCCGCAATTAATGGACATGCTCCACCTCAAAAATCCAAATCCACCAAAACCACTAGAGCAAGCGACTTAAACCTTAGCACGGATATAAATAGGACGTGCTGGAGGGATAGATTTATCACTCAGAGACTCCCTATGCTGTGGAATAAAATCCCGGTCCATGTGAGGCAGAGCACCTCGCTGGCTCTGTTCAAGAGAAATCTTGACCTGTGGATGGGAGATCGTAGGTTTACCCTGGGAATCATCTCTGTGTCACTGCTGGACAGAGGCACAACAAACTAATGGGTACAGTATTTTTTCATATAAGGGGTGGCGTAAGCCACAAAACTTTGGGCTAGGCTTATAAATGCCTTAGGGCAGATAGCCTAGTATAAACCTATGAACCTATGAACCTATAAGTTAGTGCACTGATCAGTTTTGACTAGTTATGATATCGCTGAAGACCTATTTAAAGTACAGTAAGAATTTGATAGCAATCAAAAAGACTTAAGTCACACTTTATTGAAATAAAGCAATTATACATGCTTCAGGGACATAGGGTAACATCTATAGGAGATGGGTTGACATTTCATATGCTTCATAATATCTTGTTATTCCCACAGGCACTAAGGGGTAATCTATTTGTAGTGGTAATAATGCTCTTTTAATGCACATCTTATACAACATGCCTTATACAATGAAACATGAATTGTTTGCCTTGTAACTGTTCTGATATGTAGCTTAAATTTTCTCGACTCACTTCAGCTTGTTAGAACTGATGTAGCATTTTTCTGTATAAAGTTACTATTTTTCTGATTAAATTCCCGTTAGAAATGACACAACATGATTTTCTGTGCAGCAAAGGAAAATTATTAGACTATTTTTGTTTTCTGGTTGTACAAACACTATTTATTTGTTGCATGGCTACTGTGTTTATTGTTATTTCTAATTACTTATTCTTTATTAATTGTAATCATTTAACTGTATTTGCCTTGTGGCCTGGGTTGTAGCTGAAAAGGATATTTCGACCAGTTCTCAAACCCAGTTAACAAAGTGAAATAAGACATGCGTAACTAACTAACTAACTGACTGACTGACTGACTGACTAACTAATTAGTTTATAACCTCATACCCAGTATGAATATTAATTTTCCTCCTGATGTTGAGGGCTTTTACCCTTTTTGTCAGTCACAGATGTAGCTGTATGGTAGCTACTTGTTTTCAAGTTTCAAAGATGCTCAATTATTGTTTGTCCTACAAGTTTATCCTGCTTGCTTTTGAATTAGGCTGACTGCCTAACCTAACGAGGTCAAGATGCAAGAGGCTTCCTTCCATCCATGCTTGTGAGTCTCATCCCATGCCTATAGTGCTCCTGTAAACAGGTACTGCCATCCATGGAGTTTAATAGGCAAGCAAGAAACAGAGGTAGATTGTCAGAAATGTCTACTGTATGACAATTACTTTGCCAGTCTAGCTACAGTATGTCTTTGGGAAGAAATGGAAAATAGAGAAAATCTCTGCAAAAACAGGGAGTACATGCAGATTCCAAACAGAAGGCATGCCTGCTGAGAATCAAACCAGAGACCTCATGCTGCGAGACAGCAATGCTTCTCATTTCACTACTGTGCTGTCCACAATAACTCTTTGTTGCTCTAAGTCTATTTTATAGTTTTTATAGCGCATAGTCAAAGTTGTTGCTTAATGTCATTGGGGTAACATATGGAGTTTTGTTTTGTTTGCAAGATCATACTGTGCGCAACATACTGTGACTAGCATACATTAATAAAGTAAATAACATTTCTATTGTTAGCTCAAGGATACTGTAACACTGCATAGATCCTCTGCATTACAGGCACAGAACCTCATCCTATGGAAATAAACATTTTATAATATAGGGCTGAAAAATCAACATTTTCACTAGGTCTTAATGTATTATTTTCAATAAAATGTGTTCTGTTAGTGTGTATTTTGGCAGTGGTGTTATGCTGTGCACTGTGTGGTGATTTCTGTTGTACACTGTGTTATGTTGTGCTCTGTGTGGTGATTTCTGTTGTACACTGGGCCTCTTTTATGATTTGGAATAGACTAATGGCTAAAGATACATCCAGAATTAGGTGACATACAGCTACTTCATGGCCACTTCTGTTTACTCGTAAACATTACTGCAGTACTGTCTATCTCAATTTTCCCTCACCCTGCTTTTATTTCTACCATTTGCTGTGGATGGTGCCTTTCAGTGAGAAAACATTTTGTCGATCTTCCTTTGATCTTTTAACACATACCCACAACCTCACGTTATACAGTAACTTATTTTTCCTTTCCTTTCATTGAAAGGGAACATCTTAGGGGCACTCTGCCACTGTTTATGGAGTCATTGCCAAGGATCTGATGTACTAATGTTATTCTCACTTTACAGTAGATATATAAAGCGTGAATTTTCCCAAGTATATTTTTAATGTTTTTATCATCTAAGCAAGTGAAAATATTACAGTGTTTTAAATGAATGCACACTCATTCTATGATGTACAACAGCAAACATTTTTCAGTAAAACCTTTCTTTGACAAATATATCTCGATATCAAGATTCAAGTATACCCCCTTTGTGTGCTCCATCAATCTAGGTTTATATGTGGGGCTGTCTCTATACTTAATTAATCTCTGCTATATGCATCGCTGTTTTGGCTAAACACAATAACCTTATTTCTTGCAGATATAACACCTTCTAATACCATTTTTCCAAGTGGTGGTTATTAGATTTTTTAAACAACTCATTAAAAATGTGATTGCTGGAAGGTAAGGCAAAATTCAATTTTTCGTACCATGTACTGAAGTTACTCTAAACTTGATTAAATCAAAGGAAAATGGACAGGTAATACAGACTTCTAAGTGGGGGGTATTTATTTGAGAAAAAATATACATTTAAAATAGCAGTGGAGTTGATTTTCAAACAAGCTGTTTCATCTGAAAGTACAGTTTGACATAAGACTTCAGGAAACCGGACTCTATAAGCTGGGAAGAGACAGCATTTGCTATTTATTGCTGAAGATGGGCAGAAGTAGAGATGATGTCACCTTACTGCTGCTAGTGCTCTGCTGTATTCCAATGTTTAATTGTGCTGTGATAAGTAATGTAACTTGAACTATCTGGACTGGTGGACAAAGATTAACAAAACACGCAAAAGATATTAATTTATAAATCTATGAACATGCAAAACTGGCAGTTGAGAAAAAAAGACAAATTGCTTATTGAATCCACACATATACTACATTTAACTCCTGCGCAGTTGCTCCTTCCGTTCCCTTGTACCAGGCTTTATTTGCTATTTTCATCCTTGTCCTCTCTGGTGATGTTTTCTAACATCCTACCACCTTCTCAGTTAAGTACTATTTATTCTGGTCTAACTTGAACCATCTGCATTCAGACTGCAGTGCGTGTGTCCCTTCCCCCTTAGGTCTTTTTCTTTTATTCCAACTATACCACTTAACCAATAAGGTTATAATGTATCTATATAATTTTCTTCTTCTCTTCTCTTTTCTCCATCACAGTTTAAAGATGCCTAGTTGTCCATTTCTCTTGTTATACCTCAGTCTTGCCATTCTGTACAGTATTTGGGTGATACTGCAGTGCTCACCTTTTAAAAACTAATATTTTCTTTTTCACTATTGTTTGAAGAACTCACACTTACTCATAAACAGCTCTTAATTGTCTTCTATGTAATAATAACATATTGGCAAAAATCTTAACTGAGAATCCAGCTAATTATAAATCTGATTCCAATGCACAGAAAACAAGCAGTAAATCATAGTTTCTAATTAAAGCCACAGAACAAGGAACAAATGTATTTTCTGTAAGGGCATGCGTGTTTCTGAATACTTCTACTTCCCAGTTAGTTTGCCTGGGGGTTAGTGGTTTTGCAAACTTGTAAATTTCTCTGAACAAGGAAGATCATGTTACTGTAAAACACAATCAAAATGTTTATATGGTGCAGCTTTCCCGCAAATAATCTGAAGTGGTTTTATGTGTTTTATTTCTTTATTATATTTGCTTGGTTATAACATATACACACACACATAGTACATTCCAAACCAATTTCAGTTAAAAATGACTTAAACCCAGTTTCATTCAAAGTATTGCATGTTAGCCATCTGAAGCTCCCATTTACAAAAGCCTTTTTATGATGTATTAAATGAAATCAGATCTGATTTTACTGGGTCATGTTGTATATTTACTGGAACTGTGCTAACAGCTTATGTGATAACAATCTTTGCATGTTAAGGTCAATAGATGAAGTGTGAAATATAGCTTATTAGATATAATTGTACTTTTCAAACTGGAGTACACTCTTCAGAAAGTATACATTTTTTCAGTTAGGCATAGTGCAATGCTTAAGCCTACAGGTATTTGCACTTAACAAAAGAAGTGTTGCGTATCTTGAAAGTGGGACTGTGATGTCCCTCACGCTGGGCCAGTAATCAAGGAACCTGAATTCTCACCAGTAACACTGGAGAGGTACATTCACTTGGAATACAAATGGCTACACTCAGTATTTCCAAATGCAGACCTCACTGCATTAAGCACAATTTCCCTTAAGAGAACCCAGGGAACACACTCAGTCTGGGGACTGGTTCCTCTCTATATCTATCCAGACCTCCAATAAGACTCCTCACTAGCACAACTTAGAGTTGAGTCCTTAGCTAGGTTTCTACATGCTCTCTGTGAAGCCAACGCTTTGTGTCCCTACTCCAATCAGCTGATAAACACACTCATTGAGATTTGCTTTGCACACGCACACATATGCACGCGCACTCACATACACACATGCACACACACACACACACACACACACACACACGCTTGCGCGCACACACACACACAAACACACAGACACACACATACATACACACACACACACACACACACACACACACACACACACACACACACACACACACACACACACACACACACACACACGCACACACACACACACACAGCTGGGAAAGACTTACACAGATTCACCTGCTGACCCCCTTCTGCCCTGACTATAAGGTAGTTATTACTGCCATCAGAACCCCTGCCAGCTACTTTAAAGCTCTTACAAGCATACTCAGTTATATTGCGTACAAGTTAATATTAATACAAATGGTAATGTTGACCAAACAGCAAGGCTTCAGGAATGACGAGAGCTGTCACCAAATAAATATATGCAGATGCTCTCAAAGCTGAAATATTTTCTAAAAAGGACTGGCCACAATGAAAAGTTTCGATATATTTAATAATAAATAAAAGAACAAGAAAATACTAAATATCTATTCACTGTAAACACCCAAGTTTCAGTCCCAGGGAGTATTTAAAATAACACTGATGGAAAGTTGCACACAGTTACAGAAAAAAACAGTATTTAGCTAATCTCACTATCCATTTCTGATTGACTAAAAGGATTACAGCTCCTACTTACTGAATAGAGCAATGCAAAATGCCTTGTTGTCAGATCCAAGACAGAATACAGAATGGTGCTGAGACCTCAGTCTCTAATATTAAAACATTATTTCTGAACAGAACGACATCATACACATCTGGTCATCTGACTCTGTTTTCCACACTATCCCCATAACTCGAAGCTACTGGGGTTTAGCACCTATGTGTTGGGACTATATTATAATATCGAAGTTCTCTAACATCGACTGTTATAATATTGAACCCGTAATGTTGAACGCTGAAAACAGCGAAGGTGCAGGATATCGACTTCTTTCCTAGGGAAAGAATTCGGTGGGCCATTGCTGTGGCTTTGCTGTTTTCAGCATTCGCTATGTTGGAGCATTGCAGGTCGGGTTCAGGAAAGTGTGCGATTGTGTGTAGGTTAGGGTTAGGGGTGGGTTAGGTGAGTTAGGGTTAGGGAGTGGGTCAGGTAAGTGTGCAGTTGTGTGGACGTTAGTGTTAGGGTGCGGGTTCAGGTAAGTGTGCGATTGTGTGTAGGTTAGGGTTAGGGGGTGGGTTAGGTGAGTTAGGGTTAGGGCGCGGGTGAGGTGAGTGTGCGATAGTGACGGACCTTAGGGTTAGAGTTGGGTTAAGGTAAGTGGATAGCTAGTACTGTATGTAAAGTTTAGTTTAGGTGTAGGATTTTAAGCATATGTGTCTGGATGGCTGTTTTTTGTGTGTGTTTGTCCTGTGTGTATGTTTCTCGGAATAGCGATTTTTTTTCCCTGGGAAAAAATTTGCTATTCTGACTGTTCAATGTTTTCACACTTCGGTGTTTAGGGTTCGATATAATAACATTCAATGTTAGAGAACTTTGATGTTATGATATAGACCCCTATGTGTTACAATACACACAGATAGAGTATTGCAAGTCATAAAACCATAAAACTATTTCACTCTTCCTACAGGAGCTACCAACTATTCTCTAGCACAGACATTGCATATCTGGCTCTATTCAAAACTGTTGGATAACATCTTTATGGATTAATCCATAAAGTAATTTAATTTCAAGAATATTTTGTGAAGTCAGGTGGATTAAGGTTAACTTCTTCACTTCCAGTATATGCTGTTACAATGTATGCATTTAGACAGTTACAATAATGCGTATACATCTATTTTTCTTCCAGCAGGGCACACTGTTGAATGATACATTTTAACACACGTAAACCTTACAAATAAATTTTCAGCACAAGCATCTGTACAAATCAGCTTGATATAAAATTTCTGTATAATTATTTACAAAATTCCAGCTAGCTGTGCTGGCATATGTTACAAATCCACTGCCCTATTTCTCCTGGCATGGCTGGCAGTACCTCCTATTGTCACAAGGACTATATCACTGATTTAATTCTTCTTACTCCAAGACTCATGAATCCTCATGGTTAAGCAATAATTCAGTTAGAGAGAGTAGACACTTCTGAACTTATCAGGTAGTCTACTTCTAATAAACCAAGCTCTGTCCCCTACTTAGTAACAGTTTCACAGATTATGCACTGCAATAATATTTTCATTTCTGAAACTTTTACGTATATTGTTTTTTGAAAAGCAAATCTATTAAAAGTCATTTCAAGTAAGGTTTATGTCAGATTTCTTGGTGTAGTACTTACAAGTTTAAGTTGTCCTAGTTTGCTCTTCTACCTTAATATTTATAATCATTTTCCCTGTATTCTTCTGGAAAATTAAAGAAATGCATCCTGAAGATTAAACAGTCAAGTGTTTTAGACATACAGGGAAAATATGCAGGAGATACTAATACCTGAAAGGTTGGGTGTTCGAAGGCAGTAAAGAACTAACTGCAGGTATTCTGAAGCCCAGCACTACTTTGGGATGCCTGACATTATCTAGTAGAAAGCAACCTTGTATTCTGAAGCCCAGCACTACTTTGGGATGCTTGACATTATCTAGTAGAAAACAACCTTGTATTCTGAATCCCAGCACTACTTTGGGATGCTTGACATTATCTAGTAGAAAACAACCTTCAGGCAATATTCTAGAGTCAATATCAGGCAGTGAAATTCACCTGTTAACTTTCAGAATTTACACACCTTTAAAAAATTGCCACAAATACCTAGAAGTAAGAAATGATCTAAACACTATTTTACCCAGCAATGGATACACACGTTCTTCTGATTAACACTTCAAAAAAGAAATGTGTGATGAGTGTTTTTGATACAGTTTCATCATTGATATCTGTAGTTGGCATACAGGTAGCCATGGCTTTAGTGTTACAATCATAAATCCAAATGCGAATACAGAGGTACTTCATCACTTCTGCCATGGAGAGGAATGTATCCCACTCCAGTAACTTCAGTAGTTAATGCCACACTTCACAAATCCTGTAAGCTTATTTGATTTACTTCCTCTGGTCTCAGGATAGTACATATCAATAACTGTAGTTGATATCCCTCCTTATACAGGTGATTATGCCAGTGTAAGTCAGATGTAACTACCATCTTTGAAACTGGCTTTCAACCCTTAGCAAGAATAATAAAATTCTGTTATCTGAAGGCATTTTATGGTCTGGTAGAAAATGGAGAGGATTTGTGGTTATCATACACTCCAGTACCATTTCATGTTTATAATATGTGCAATAGTTTCACAGCGCTACTATGTCATAGTCTGTATGACACAATTATGGTTATTACCCAGATAAAAAAATCCATTTAAATCACACTAGGTTATGCTAATCTCCTACCTGACTCCTCTAAAGTCTCACCAGAGGACACTTCTTTCCTGCATGACTAGTATCATAAAAGGTGAATTGTTCATCATGGGAGACTTCAACATTGATTGGTCACACTCAGAAGATGCATTTACCTGTGAAAATAACAAGGAATCACCCAGCCACCACCCTGTTTCAGCTGGTGTAAATCATTAACATAACCACAAAGACTGATAAAATGTCCAGGATGGAAAGTATCTAAGACTTAGTACCATGGTCACTGAATAAAATAAGAGAAATTGTAATTATATCTACCTGCCTCGGTAACCATAACCTCATGCTTGCTATCTGGCGTCAAGTGTCACAACAAAATTGGTTACCAGACAAATGCAGTTTGAATCCACCACTGCAAAGAAACATAATGCCAGCTTTATAAGGAACAGGGCCATGGTCCTTGGATCCACTGTTTTAAGTCCATAATATATAGGAACCTGAGATTTTTTAAAGCATACCCATATTTTGATAGCTGTCATCCATACAAACGAAAGAAGTTTGGTTAAGAAGCAGATGGTCAAATTGTTAAGATCGATTTCTGAGGATTTCTTATTTTTGGAAGAAATTAACAAATGAATGAAACTGTTGCTTTTGACAGAAACTATCCCTACAAGTTATTGTGTGATATTTTTAGTTGTTAGTTCAAAGGAATATGAAGGATCAACCTGTTTTGGGAAATAAGAGTATATACTTGAAATAACAGTAAAAGCATTGAGACAGACAAAATTAAAATAATGCTATTTTCTTTTTTTTTGGTTGATTCCACAATATTAAATCTATTACTAAGAAAAATTGGAAATTAGAACTTGATTTTTGATATCAAACAAAAATTGAGTGATGAGCCATACTTTGTTTTTAGAAGAAATAAAAAATGAAGCGGATTTTAGAAATTGGTCCTTCACTGGGATATATCAGTAGCAACAAAACTTAACAAATGAACAAGAGTGGAAAGTGTAAGTACTGAAAATTTATTTATGATGCACCCAGTATTTTTCTCAGTGGTCACACTAAGTTATAGCATGTAATAGCTATTATAATTGTTGCACAAAAGGGGTGGTATAGTTAGCTTCCTGCTTGCTAAGTGATGTCTACTACATGGGAAAGACTGAGAAACAACTACGTAATAGGATAAATGAACACATATACAATCTTTAGTGCAAGGACAAAAACAATGTTTGAGTAAACATTCATTAAATTATAAGGATTTTAAAAAGTTCTTATCTTTTATTTTGGAGAAAGCATCAGTTAATCAGAGGGTTGATTCATGGAAAACCAGACTGGAATGCAAAGAATTGGTGTGGCAGTTATGGTTAAATGTCACACAAACTCCTGGACTGAAAGAACATAATTCACTTGCATGTGTTTTAAAGTTAAGGTCAGCAAAATATTGATTCACCAGGAGGTATTCAGTTATAGTGTTGATATTCAAATTTTTACATGTTATCTATTTATATGCAGTTCTATTAATTCTTATATATTGTTTTAGTAAAAAGTCAGCTGATTACTTGGGTTGTTACATGCTATAGGAAAGTCAGATGTTTTTAAGGAGTTGATCAAATTTTGTTGAGTCATGTGATTTCTAAAGGTATTTAATTGCATGATGCCATTTTACCAGTGATTTTGATGGTCTGAAATATTAGTAAGATGAATGCGCTTAATATTTGTGCTAATAAATTTATTTCCAAAGAATACACGTGAGATCAAATCTCTTATATAAAACAAAAGGCCCATGCGTGGAAGTTGAACCACCTGAACAAAACTTTATTTCTTTGGACTCCAGATAATGAGCAACAGAATAATGTAAAATCACTACTTAGCAGACAAAAAAGTAAACAAATATATTTCACTCCTAACAAGCTGAGCAACAAAACAACCCACAATTATTCTACAACAATATTTCTCACCTTCTGACTCTATGTGAAGCAACATAACCTAATCCTTGACCAAATATACTGGACAATGAAATTGCTATTGAATTAATGTATTACTTGATGAAACATTTCCAGAAGAAATGTGTTGTGAAATTGTTCTATCTCGTCTTCATTCTTACTGATGGGTTCGTTTCGGCCAAATGCAAAAGCTTGAGGTCTTCAACCAGCTCATGGCCTACTCCCTATCTCATGATGCACTAGTGCTTCCCACAGATCTTGTTTGCTGCTGCAACAGATCGTGCATTTCACCAGCTCTGGCCAGTGAAATTTAAGTATGTTTCATAGTTATTTGCTATGTTTTCTTGATAGCCTAAACTCAGAGGCTAATTACTTCATTTGAGCCTGTTTTATTCTTGGGGTTGAGTTGTGCTTTAAAAGGGTTCATATTGCCTGTTTAAATTAGAAGGCTTTATAACTTTCCTTGTGTGTGTGTGTGTGTGTGTGTGTGTGTGTGTGTGTGTGTGTGTGCGCGCGCTTAGTTATAGGTTATTGTTAAAGCCCGTACTTTTTTTACGGCATCATTATCTATAGCTATATCTATATCTATCTATCTATCTATATATATATATATATATATATATATATATATATATATATATATGTACATATATGGATCTAGGACGTTTGATCGAGAGATCAAACGTTCAAATCCATAACCACCGAACACACTTTAACTAAAGCACTTTAACCGAAAAAGTGCTTTCATTAAAGTGTGTCAATAAAAAAAAACACTACATTTACATTTTTGCAGGGGGGCTTTGCCCCCCTGCACCCCCCATGTGGGGGGCTGTGCCCCCTGCACCCCCCTACTTTAATATTCTCCCTCCAAGACTGGACTACAATGGGGAAAAGGGAATTTTCCCTTATTCACAGCATAGTACGGCCTCAGCAACAGGCATACTTACACGAAAGTGCTTCTTCGTTGAAAAGCACTTTTGCGTAAGTATGCTCACGCTTAATGGATTCTGACATTTGATCTTTCGATCAAACATCCTGTATCCATATATATATATATATATATATATATATATATATATATATATATTGGTAGTGTTCTGACCAAAATACATATAGTTTTTTGCTGTGTGGATTGTTTCTTCTTTGTAGTATGTCTCAGCAAGAGAAATCAAAGTCTGGATTTAGGAAATGTTCTAAGTGTGGACAAAAGATGTCCATAACTGATAGACACTCAGAATGTGTTTATTGCTTAGGTGAGGTTCACCTGCAAGAGGACTGCTCCATATGCCATTCTTTTAGCAGTAGAGTGTTGCATGAAAGGAAGAGTAAGTTGATTGCTAGACGTCTAGTAAAATCTTCCTTTCAAGAATCACTGAACAAAGACAATATCCAGGACAAGACGTCAAAATCTTCAAAAACGTCTTCAAAAACTTCTGGGTTGGAGCTGAAGAAAGGTTCATCGACCTCTAAAGTGACAGATAAACCATCTACCTTGGCTCCACAAGTTTTGGAACTGACGGTTCTTGTTGTTGGTAAGAGTCAGTTTCCGGTATTGGAAACGGTATCTCCTACCCTCAAGTTGCCTATATTCCACTCAGTGGCATCATCTGTAGCCTCTTCTCAGTCCTCAAGGCTTTCAGACATGGATGTGGATCATGTGGTTCAGATGCTTCTGCAGACACCGGTGCTGGCCAAACTTTTGTCAGGGCTGACCCTCTGGGCTTTGGAACCATCCAAAACCCTTCCTGCTTCTTCCGTTCCTTCTGTGATCCAACTAGAGGTTTCAGAGCGGGAGTGTTTGGAGCTGATGATTGTGGAACCATCAGTGCTGACACTTGTTCCAGGTCTGTCAGGTCTGACAGGTCAGACTTCCTGGGTGCTGACCATGGATTCTAGGAGCCGACACTCGCCGGTTGGGTCCAGAGAGGATAGTCAAACCAACTTTTTGGTTCCGACTTTGCCTCTTGGGGCTTTGGTGTGGGTGAGTTTGGTGACTTCCTCAGACTCAAAACCCACTTCTTCAGTGCCAGGGGAATCACCTGTTTCTTCGCATCCAGGGGTTCCTTCACATTGGAGCCAGGGGGCTTTCAATGTCACGGGCACCCACATCATCGGAACCAGCAACCTCCTCTCCTAAAGTGCCTGTGTTTACCTCTGCTTCACTGGTTCCACAAAAATGTAGAGGCCCAGAGCTTCAGGACGCCCATTGGGTGAGCCCTGCTCTTCTGAGATCCACTGAGGAGGGTCCCAGGAAGAGACTTTGCAAGAGGAAGCATCTGGACTCCCCACAGCCATTCGTCACTTCAGACACTGACTTAGATGAGTCAGAAGGGTCCCCACGGTCCCCCTCTGAGGATATCTCTTTCAGAGATATCTTGGAAATTCTTGGAAAAACAGAGAGGTGGCTGGACACCATCCATGTGGCAGCAGGTGTCTGCAGAACCACAGTGATAGAGATCAGTTCTTTGGAAAGCCCTATCAGTGCTCCTGAGAGGAGGCCCACTTGTCTATCTCTGGAGGCAGTCGGGGGATGCATATCTTTGTACCCACTCGCCTGGTAAAAATAACAAAAGACAGCTGGGTACAAAGCATCATATCCAGAGGTTACACTATTCCCTTTTCCACCCCATCTCCCTTAATAAGAAAATTCACAGATGTTCCATCCAGTCACAGGGAACAAACAACCATAGAGATTCAAAGGTTGCTGGAAAAAAGAGTCATCCAACCAGTCCCAGCAGACCAGATAGAATCCGGGACTTACTCAAGGTTCTTTTTAGTTCCAAAGAAAACAGGGGGCTGTAGGCCCATACTGGATCTCAGCAGACTGAGCAAATCAGTGAAAATGACAAAGTTCTGGATGGTCACACTACAGTGGATACTCCTGTTTTTAGGGAAAGACAATTGAATGTGCTCGATAGATCTCTAGGATGTCTACTACCACATAAAAATGGCCAGACCATCCAGGAATCATCTGCACTTTCAGCTAGGGGCCAGTCATTACCAGTTTCGGGCTCTGCCCTTTGGTCTCACCACAGCCCCCAGAGTGTTCACCAAATGTGTGGCAGTAGTCACGGCTCATCTGAGACGTTTAGGATTACAGGTGTTTCCATTCCTAGATGACAGGCTCCTTACCACCACCACCAGTCATCAACTAATTCAAGCAAGGGACACCACTATGAATCTATGCAACCAGTTGGGGATTACCATACATTTAGAAAAGTCTGCATTATTGTCATCGCAGAATACAGTTTTTATAGGAGCAGACTTAGACACCAACACTATGACCTTAAAAGTTCCACCAGAAATGGTGTCTACTCATTGACAGCAGGTTCAAACTCTTCTCTTAAAACAAAAATACCCAGCGTCTATGGTTCTCAAATTGTTGGGTACAGTGCCAGAAGCAATCATTGCAATCCCAGTGGGTCAGATGCACATGCCCATACTACAATGGCTCCTTTTCATGCAATGGACCATTCAAGATCTCCCAGTGTCTCATAAGATTATGATCATAAACTCCTGCAAGAAGGACCTTCAGTGGTGGCTAACATCGCATTGGGTGACGATAGGCCGTCCCCTTGTTTTACCTACACCGACTGCCATAGTGACCACTGATGGTTCCCTGATAGGTTGGGGGGGCATTATCAGGGAAGAACAGCCCAAGGCACATGGAAACAACATGAGGCCAACCTTCATATCAATGTGTTAGAGATGAGAGTGGTACTTCTAGCGTTGCAGTCCTTTCAAGACACTCTTCCTCTAGGGACTATTGTGATACAAACAGACAATATGTCAGTATGGTAAATAAACAAGCAAGGAGGGACCATATCTTACCCCCTATGTCGAGAGGCCCTGAGAGTATGGCAGTGGGTGACATCCACCCAGTGCTTTCTGATAGCAATGCACATCCTGGGGAGGTCCAACGTGATAGCAGACAAACTGAGCAGGGCAATTCTATTGCCTCACGAGTGGTCCCTGAAGAAAGAAGTAATGGAAAGGATATTCTGCAGATGGGGCCAACCTTGCTGCAATCTCTTTGCAACTCTCACAAACACCAAATGCAGTAGCTATTTTGCCCACCCCCCCTCCGGGAGATGCCCCAAGGGATGTGCTTGTACACGATTGGCCCCCGGGTCTCCTGTATGCCTTTCCATCTGTACCACTGATACCCAAAGTTTTACAGAAAGCCAGTGCCCTGGGAAGGACCATCATTTTAATAGCCCCCTACTGGCCTCATCAGATTTGGTTCCCCTTCCTCCAGCTTCATCTGTTGGAAGAACCTTGGATCCTGGACCCAGTTCCAGACCTTCTGATTCATTCATCAGGGGCTCTTCATACTTCTCTTCAGTCCGTCAAATTGAGAGTTTGGCTGCTCCAATTCCAAACATAGCCAAGTTTCAGAGTCTTTCTGCTGCAGCTCAGCATATATTAGCATCCTCTCACAAATTATCTACCAGAAAGTTATATCCCAGTAAATGGAAAAGGTTCTCAATATGGGCATCCCAAAACAACATTGATCCTTATCTGGCTTCAATATCATTCATTTTAGAGTTTTTGACTAAGCTCTTCAATGAAGGGGCAGCTGCAGCAACCATTCGAGTTCAATTGGCGGTAATTTCAAACTTTCATCTTGGTGATCGAGGGTTTAATATCATGTTACATAGACTCTCCAAGGCATTTCTCAAAGGTACCATACTTCTAAGACCACCCATTAAATCCCCTGCTACTCCATGGAATCTAAATCATGTTCTTTCACGGATCATCCTACCCCCATTTGAACCAGCCTCCTCTTGTGACCTGAAATATCTCTCATGGAAAACCATATTTCTAGTAGCCATCACTTCTGCTTGGGGGATTTCAGAGTTACAGGCCTTGTCCATTAAACCTCCATATTTGATTTTTCATAATGATAGAGTTTCTCTTTGAACAAATACCTTGTTTTTACCAAAAGTATGCTCAGACACAAGTCTCAATCAGGCTATAGAGTTGCTTGTATTCTTCCCTAAATATAGCAATAAGATGGAGTATATACTGCACAAGCTTGATGTCCACAGGCAGCTTAATTTTTATTTAGATAGAACCAAGGATTTTAGAAAATCTGAACATCTTTTTGTTTCCTTTTCAGATTCAAAGAAGGGTGCTCTGGTGGTGAAAACCACTTTGTCAAAATGGTTGTCAGATTGTATTTCCTTTATTTACAGTTCAGCCAATGTGCCATTACAACACAAAATAAAGGCCCACTCAACTAGAGCTGTCTCCACTTCTTCAGCCTTTTTGGCTAAATTACCAATAGATACCATTTGTGCAGCAGTTACTTGGTCAAGGCCGCATACCTTTATCACTCATTACGAAGTAAGTAGGGCCTCCAGGGACAGGGTCTCCTTTGGTTCCACTGTCCTGAGGAATATACTCCCATGAGCCACTCGAGAAAGATGGTGCTTGGGACGCTAACCCATCAGTAAGAATGAAGGTGAGATAGAACAACTTCGCATAAAGAAGTTATGTACTCACCATAATGTTCCATGTGAGTTGTTCATCTCACCTTCATTCTTACGTCCCACCCACCAAATCCCCTACCAGTTTTTCTTGGGGACCAAGAAGTTGAGACAAATCTTGGTGGTATTAGTCCTTATCTAGTGTATCCTGTGATACTATTGGGAAATTATCTAGTCACCTTAGATGGCGGCAAACAAGAACTGAGGAAAGCACTAGTGCATCATGGGATAGAGAATAGACCATGAGCTGGTTGAAGACCTCAAGCTTTTGCATTTGGCCAAGTCAGAGCCGAGGATCGGTTCTGAAATGAACCCATCAGTAAGAATGAAGGTGAGATGAACAACTCACATGGAACGTTATGGTGAGTACATAACTTCTTTTTCTACTTATCGTTCATGCTTTCCATGCTAGACCTGTCATCTGGAAACTCATAACAAACCTTAAACTGGTACTTTTGGCATTAGATAATCCCCATCATAACACCTACATATTGTAGCTAAAGTGACTGCCCAGTCACTCTCATTCTTTATAAATCATTCAGCTGTGGAGACTTGCACTCTAAAAATTTGGAAGGCTCCTGCTATTGTCCCAATTATAAAAAGAGGAGATGCCATTGAGCTAATACATTTCTGCTCAATAGCCCTCATCTTCCACTCTACAAAATTCTAGAAAGATGAGTCCACAAGCAGATCTTGCAGCACTTAACCTCAAACTATTTTCATTCTAGTACCCAATATAGCTTCCATTCAGGACAGTAGAATGAGGCTGTTTTTTTTCCCTGATTTTACTAAATATGCCTGTTATAAACTAGGCTGAGACTTCTCAGTATGCTCTGTCTTCTTTTAGACATGGTTAACTGCTCCAGCCAGTGTCAGCCATTTTGATCCACCTACAGATTTACTCAGCTGGTTCTCCTGCTTCATTATATATGAAGTACAATCTGTCAGATGAAAGGTTATTATGTATCCTTCAAATCCCATGGTAATGTGTATCAGAAGAAGATGGTTTGGACCCCCCTATAGTCTGAGGGTTCATTATTACATCAGTATTGTAGGTATTTTGCTGGTGAGCCATAATCAATTTTTAATAAATTATTCCTTTGACAGTTTACTGAAGTTTTATGATTTCTCATTGGAAATGCATTTGAAATCCTGTTCAGAATATCACTGATGACTCTGACAGTTCATTCATTCATTTTATGCTTGTGATGATCTCTGATTTTAGAATTTCACACTACTGCATTCGTCACTCAGGGTCTGTTTTCCATACACAGTTTCAATATCTCAGTGTGCCTAATTTAACAAAGCTGACTTATAAACTTGCATCTTTACTTTGCAAACTTATCAGGAAAATAGCAGCTTCAATGAACATTCTGAAATCTTTGTTGGGTCCTGTAAACATTCTTTATGGTACCTATTTTTCTTGCCCACTTCATTTTGCTTCTCAGGTTCAATTTCTTGAGTAATGGGCTTTTAGGCTTAAATATTTGTTTGTGTTATATAACTTACCTATTAACTCATTGTCTTCCTCATTTTAGTGGAGGGCAGAGAGGCTCAGAATTAAATTTAAATTTTAATGCTACCATTCTACATTTTATTACCCAGCTATGTGTGTATACCTTTTCCTGGCATAGACTTCTATAAAGGAACCTCTATGATATCTGTGGTTGGTAAATATATAATTTTTGACTTTACAATATTTTTTGAAAAAGATAGCTGTGGGAATAACATTGTAAATATGCTTTAACAGTTAGAAATCATTCCCTGGGCTGTATCGTGTATGCATTTTTCTAGTTAATTTTTATTCAGCTTTTGGGTCCTGCATGAATGAACCTTTAGTTAAGTTGTAATAATAGAGGAAGATATATATTTTCTAGATAATACATGTAACCATCAGCTCTCCTCCACTGACAAATCAACATATTTATTCTCCTATCCTAAGGCCAGTCAGCTAGTGGAAGGGATAACAACCAGCCGTGGGTGAGGCTGTCATACGAGGAATAATACAACACAATACAATACAATAAAATACAATACAATACAATAGACAAGCACAGGACAAAGGCCCAAATAAGTTGTCAATACTGACAATAGCCCTTATTAAAATGGATACCCAAGGATTTTTAAATGCCTTTATAGGATAACTATCTTTAAGGTGTGATGGTAATTTGCTCCAACAGTTAACAACAATTTCTATAAACCAGCTGGTAGATATGCTGTTGAGAAGAAACTTATTAATATAACTGTGTTAACTGTACTTACTTGTAATATCTGCTTGTTATTTATGTGTTGCTTGGGATGTATGTTTTTATCTGTACAATTGGAGCTTTTCTCCCGCTAAAATTGTACATTCCTCTTGAATGCCTAACCTTTCTTACTTTGTTAAACCATTAGCATGTATGTATGTTTTTGTCTGTATGTTTGGAGCTTTTCTCCCCGGGCCTTTGCTGAAAATGGACATGCATCCAGTCAGACTACCCCAGTCAACAAATGTAAAATACAATAAAAATAAATAAAATAAATAAACTGTATTCTTCTTTAAGTCCAGGGTATTTCCACAGGTACAGATTCTTTGTTGCTTTACAAAGTAGAATAGTCACATCTTTCTTGCTTATATTTTATTGAAAAAATTTAATTTCTGTAACCTTGTTACATAGTTCAATGTATCCATTCCTTTTACTGACATGGTAAATGTCCTTTGTGTGTTCTCTAATCTCTTTCGATCCTTTTATTATACAAGTACCATAATGTAATACCAAACTCCATCTTTATGGAATTAAAAACTATTTTCAGGATCTCTGAATTCTTTAAATTAAAGCATATTTTTAAACTAACCATCAGTTTATAACTCTTTGTTATAATGTTGTTCCTTGAAGGACAGTTTATCATAAACTGTGATACTACATCTTGCATGTATCAAATTTCTTATTCTGTAAGTGATATTTAACTTTTTTTAGTAGAACTGAATCTCATATGCTTTGTTAATGTTTATCATGTTATTTTATTTCACAGATATACAAACTATCTAAGCTGTTCTGCAAACGCTTACTATCACTTGGACTTGTAATCATTTTACCTAATTTCAGGTCATCTGCATAAAGTTATGAAATACTTCAGAAAGTACTTCTAGATCGGACAAGTAGATTATGAACAGTGTCCCTTGTAGGACACCTTAGTCATATCACATCCTATCACTGATAGCTGCTCCATAGGTAGCCATCCAAGTGCCATTGTGCAAATATTTTATCCAAAATACCAGAGAATGGGAAATTCTACACTTGTAAGTTTTTCTTTTTTTTATCAAGATGTTATGATTGACTTTATTAAATCTACATAAATAACATCAGCCTGAACATTATTCTGTATTTAAGGCTATAGCATTGTCAAAAGACATCACATTACAGTTGTCTTTGCTTAAACATATTGACATAAATTCTATAGGCCTAGTCTGGAGGATTTGTCTAATAAATTGTTAAAATGGCCTGCAATTTGTTATCTCATTCTGTTTCTCATTCTCTTTAAAGACTGGCTTTACTATAGTTATCTTCTAGTCAGGGGAATCCTGACTGTACTATATCTTTTCTCAACAAGAAACTTTCATAGTTTAGCCAATGATTTTCTCAAAGATCTTAAATCTTGGTTTGTGATGTTATCTATGCCTGTTACTTTGACAAAGTGAAGCTTACTTAGAAGACTAATAATTTCTTCTTCTGCATTTACGCATATATTTCTCCTTTTAATACGTGCCTCTTGTCTTTAACTAGGGGGGAATTTAATAAAGTCTACACATTTTTTTCATCTATGCATCGTGCAACAATGCTTATATGGGCAAGAATATTTTGAGATTCAGTAAACACTGCTGAGCGGTGCACACACATGCGTAAACAGGGAAACTTCTGTGGCATGCAAATCACCTCATAAACTGGTGAATCTCATGCAAATTAGGCAGGTAGAGTATAGAGTGATCCACCAAGCAGAAAGGCATCTGTTCAGACCCCGTGTCAGTGTCCATAATGTATGTGGAAAAATTCCATGTACAAAAGTGTAGACAGACAAAAGGGGGTGTAAAACTGTTGATATATGGACATACATCTCCTAAAAATGTAATATTGCATACATATATAAGCAAAACCATTATCCTGTATGTCAGAAAGTGTAAATGACATAAGTTGAATAAATTTTTTTAATAATCTTGGCATGCTTGCACTGGATGCTGCAGTGCACAAACGTGTTATAGAAAAATAAAAAAAAAAAATTGGAAAAAAAATTTTAATATGATGTAACAGAAATGTATTACAGGACCTTGTGTGGGGTCGCTACAATGTTGCATTGCTACTGTTGCTAATGTGTTAGGGCTATGAAGCGTGTAGTTTCCAGGCTATGAGCACAGATATGTATGCAAATGAGGTAGAATTATTATTGAATAGCAGAAATGAGTAATCGTGTCTGCATATCCCCTTTGTGTAGGGTCTAGACCCATGTTGATGTTTACACAGGATGTAGCTGACATCGGGGGGGGGGGGTCCACTGACTTCTAAGCTCTTTTAAGCTTCAGTGCATGTGTTTGCACTGCCTTTCTGAGTGTGTCCAAAAAACAGATGTATGCAATTAGATGTTTTGACTTGTTTAAGCTATGCTGCATGCTGTGTCACTGTGCTTAGAGTCTTGTAATGAAATAGGGCCATTAAATGATGTCAATTATATTGTAGGCAGGTGGAATGCATCATAGTTAGCCAATAACATATTATGTACCTACAGCAGAGCTGTATAAAGTATGCATACACCCTTAGCCTTCCGGTCTACTGTATGTTTATCCTCTGCTCCCTCCAATTCCCAAGTTCATTCAGAAAGGTCGACAGCTGGGGATCTCCGTGATCTTCATTGCCCCTTTCTTGCATCACCAAGTTTGGTTTCTCTCTGTGGTCTCATGCAATGTGCCCTCCGTAGACGCTAGATCCAGTTTCAGATCTGATTACACACCCCTCTGGGGTCCCGCACCCAGACTGTCAGCCTGAAGCTCCCAGCTTGGCTGCTCCACTTCCCTTGATAGTTAGGGCTCCCGGGCTGTCTTCTCCTGTTAAGAAGATTTTGGTAGCGACTCACAAATCTTCTACCAGGAAGGTTTATTCCAGTAACTGGAAGCGTTTCTCGATCTGGGATTCTCAGCGTGGTCTGGATCCTTCACTTCCGGCCATTTTGAAGTTTTTGGCAGATATTTTTAATAAGGACGCTAGTTTTTCTATGGTAAAGGTACAATCGGCAGCGATCTCTAATTTTCGCATAGGCGAGAATTTGGCTTCTTTGGCTTCGTCCAAGCTTTTTAAGGCCATTTTGAAAGTTACCTTTTTCCTTAGGCCTCCAGTTAAGGACCCAGCACCTCCTTGGTAATCTCACCTTGGTGCTGCAAGCTCTGGTTTCTCCGCTTTTGAACCAGCGGCTACGGTTGAATTGCATTTCCTGTCTAGGAAGACTGCCTTTTTGGTTGCAGTTACCTCAGCCAAGCGAGTTTCAGAGATCTAAGCCTTGTCTGTCAAGCCCCCTTATATGGTATTGTATAAAGACAAGGTATCTCTGCGAACCAATCAATCATTCCTTCCGAATGTGGCATTTGAGTCCAATATTAACCAGGTCATCAATCTCTGTTTTCTTTTTTCAAATTTCCAGAATAAAGGAGAGTACAAATCCACAGTGGTGGTGCTGCGGTAGCGTTGTCGCCTCACAGTAAGACGCTGTCCGGTTCGATTCACACGTAGAGCGCTATCTGCGTGGAGACATACATAAATGGAAGTACCTTTGTTGAAGGTTGTGCGTCAGGGCTGGTAACTCGGCACATAAAAATCAACTACCAATCATTAGCGGACCGGAGTTCCACTGTGGCGACCCCTAACCAGGAAAAGCCAAAAGACACAACAACAACAAATTGCACTTTCTTGATGTTCACAGGCCGCTGCTTTTCTGTTTTCATAGAACAAAATCTCTTTGTAAGTCTGGTCAACCTTGTTTCCTTTTCTAAACCCTTCTTGAGAAAGCCTGTGTCTAAGGTTACTATTGCTCGATGGATTTCTGAGTGCATTTAGTTGGCTTATCAAGCCAAAGGGTCATCTCCATCAGAACATGTCTGGGCACATCCACCAGGTCTGTTGCTACTTCTGCGGCCCTTTGGTCCAGGGTTTCCTTAGATGATATCTACTGTGCAGCTACCTGGACGATATCACACACATTTAATCCTTCCATGAGGACCTCCCCAGGGTTCGTTAGTAGCTGGGGACTCTATCCCACAGGTTGAAGACCAAATGAAAACAACTTTAAATAAATAAAAGTTATGTACTCGCCATAATGTTCCATCTGAGTTTGCTGCTTTTCATTTGTCTTAAACTGTCCATCCTCCTCCTGCCTTGTGTGGGCTGTGTAGTGGACCAGATGGAAGAGGCGTGGCCCCTCTGATCTGGCCAGTTTTTCTTGAAGAGATTTGTGGTAGTGCCAGGGTTATAGGCATATGATCTAGGTTGGGGTGCTACTGATGTCCTATTCCCATGTTGCAATACTCATTACATATGGGTTTACTCCTCTTGCTACCCGAACATCCGGCCAGTTTACAAAAGATTTTAGTCTCATTGTAAGATGTGTGGGATATCTAACATGGCTAGAAGAATATGGGCCATAAAATTGACATCTGTATGCACCAGCCCTCAGAACTTCTCAGCCACCAGTCTAACATTGGGTGTTCCTGCCATCCAGGCTGTCTGATTCTGAAGTAGTCAGATAAGTGCCCCATTGGGGAACCTTTTTCAGTCATTCTCTTTATCCTAATGCCTGTTCATGTCATCCAGAAAGGGCAAATGTAAGTGCGGCCATCTGATACCTCACAAGGACACCCACGATTGGTGTCTTTTTGTTTAGGTCAGTTGCATGATTGCAAGGCCTGCACCATCTGCCAGGCATTTATGCCCGAAACTCTGCGTAGCCATCTGCACACCCTCAATCTATACCTGAAAAATCGATGCCTCAAATGGCTAGCATTTGGTATGGAGGGTTCTGCCAACTTGCCTACCCATCCCACCAAAGAAGGCCAAGACCATTAGGCCTATGACTACCGCTGCGTATCTTGTTTGGCTCTGCCACTTCAGATACAGCAGGTACCTTCATGTAAGCCGCACAATCCCAATCCCACACCTCTCTGGTAACTTTGGGTGTTGTGAATGGGTCCCTTCACATACCTATAGCCAAGGTGGACAGAAGGTTCTTCAGGTTCAAAACAGGAGTTTCCATTACCAGGTCACCTCTCTGCCCTTTATCTTCTGTCTTACAAACAGGGTTTTTATGGTGTGGTTGATGTTCTTTGTGTTTCACTGTTGCAGTCCTCACATTTGGGTTATCTGCCTGCAGGTAGCCCTCAGCTGGCCTGAGTACCAGAGTATTTGGATTTCTGCATTGGATGCCGTCACGTCTTCCATGACATCAGGTCATCAGGGGTATAAAACATGCAGCCGACGCCATCACCGTGCGGTGCCCAAAGCAGAAGCAGTTCACAAGTGCCAGTCAACCAACTCCTGAAATTCGTTTTCGAGTTTCCGACCCAAAGTCTTCAAAAAAGCTAAGTTCCCCATTGGGGCTCCTTCTTTTTTCTTGCTCTAACCAATGTCAGAAAAAATTCACAATTGTCTTGCCTGTGGAAAGCAAATACCTCCATATAGATTTTCATTCTTAACTGCGTCACCTGTTTAGACCCAGAACACGACTTCTCTTGCTGTCAGTTTTGTGCCTTGTTCAATGCCCGAACTATTCGTCGTCGGACTATTTAGCTAAATATTTTCGTTCTCTATCTTCGTACTCCAAAATGGCTTCGTTAAGCCATCTGTCTACCGATCTTCCGAAAAAGCGTAAGGATAAAGACAGAGACAGACCGCATAGGTCCAAAACTGCCAACAATGCTTCCGTTAAGCTAGTCACCAGTCCGCTGGTACCCAATGAGGTGCTTTCGCAGCCCCTGATAAACACTACTACAGATCGTCCCATGTATCCATGCCTTGATGATGGTCTCTGTGATGCCCCACCACTGGCTCAGTAATCAAGGAGCCTCAATCCTCACCACTGGCAACAGTTGGAGAAGGTACACACTGGGAGACTGACCAGTATACACACACAGTAAAGTGCAATTTCCCTTAAGAGCACACCGAGACCACAAGCCAGTCGGGGCTGGGTTTTCCCTCTCTCTTCAGATCCCCAATAAGACCTCCCCACTGGCACAGCTATAGAGTGGAGATCTTAGCTGAGTGGCCAATACCTCCAGCACCCTCTGTCCAGCCAGTGCTTCCTGTCCCTGCCCAAGTAGCTGGCACACACTCCTTGAGATTTGGTTTGTATACACACACACACACACACACACACACACACACACACACACACACACACACACACACACACACACACACCTGGGAAAGGCTGGCACAGGTTTACTAGCTGTGCCCCCTTTGGTTTTCACTGCCACCAGCTAGTACTTATCAGCTACTCTAAGGCTCTTTACAAAGGGTGTCCAGTCTTAGTGTGTAATGTTGCTATTGATACAAGTGGTAGTTTGACCAAGAGTAAGACTGTTGGGAGTGTCCCGCACAGTGTCACCAAATGGATATGCAAGTACTAAGAGCTTAAATATCTCTAGACAGACCAGCCACAATTGAAAGGTTTAAATACATTAAATAATAAGAGCAAGACAAAACTAAATATGTATTCACAGTGACATCAGTTAAAAATCACAGGAAATATTTAAAACATTGCAAGACATTGTCAAATAAATACAGAAAACATCTAAGCTATACTTCACTGTATTCCTAACTGTATCCAAGAGAAATTACTGTACCCTAGTTAACTTGCAGAGCTAGGCAAGACAGATGTGGCGAGTGGGTCTCTCTTTCTTTATCTCTCTCGCTCTTTCTTTATCTCTCTCGCTCTTTCTTTCTCTCTCTCGCTCTTTCTTTCTCTTTTTCTCTTTCTTTTTCTCTCTCTCTTTATCTTTCGCTCTCTCTTTTTCTCTTTCTCTCTCTCTTTCTCTGAGGCCTATTGCAGGGTTGCACATAAAAAAAAAAAACGAACAGATGGTACTAGCATGTCTGATTCCCTACCTTGTGTAACATTAAGCTTTCATAGTGGGCAAATAAAGTGTACCTTATTCTGGGGATACCCTCAAGCTAGTCCTAGTCACCAAGCCCTTGCTACAGACTCTTGCACAGTCTGGAGAGCACATGTGGGGGACCTTTGTGTATAAGGAACCCAGGACAGGACCATCAGAAAAAGACACGTCAGCATAAAAGAAATGATGGCATACATTGTAGCCATCAAGGCCTTTAGACCCATTTGGCACAGGAAGCATTACACATCTTCAAAGACAACCTCACAGTCATGTATCAGCAAACAGGGAGGAACCCACTTATGCCTGTCCTGAAGACTAGCAAAGCAAGTCTGGGATCTAGCTCTGGAGTCAAGCTATATCTCTGATGTCCAGCATCTCTTCTCAGGAAGGTGCTGTGGCATACTAATTGAGTAGATGAGAATTTGTATCCCCACAAGTGGATGCCAAACGGGGTTGTACTTCTGGACTTGGTCCACAAGTGGGTGATTTGTTTGCCACTGCAGAGATTAGAGTTTTACACCAGGATACCAGCTGTGGAGTGAGGGTGAAGGCTGGGGTCCTGCATTGTGAGAGATTCCTTTTCCCTAACCTTTACATGTTAGGTCTGCTTTTTCGCACTTTTCCTGCAGTACACTTGTTCCATGTGGTGTTGCATATGGTGAAAAAATGCTGAGGTGTGTTTTTTTTTTTTGGCCTTGTCTTGCAAGGTCAGAACCGGTCCTGTTGGCCCAACATGTAGCCCTGTTAACAGAAAACAAAGGATCTCCAATTCATTCTAAACTTAGCGCTTTAAGTCTGACACAGGTTGGATGACTTGCATTCATCCATTTTGGATACATCTTCAGAGGGTGGGCTGTACTTTAACCGAAGCTAAGAAACCTAATATGATGAAATTGTACTTGCCAAATGGAAAGAAGTTCTTTCTTTGTGCCTTTGCAGAGGCTAGCACTCTGATACAACACCAGCATGTCTTGCCCTGTCTTACCTGTCATAATATGTGAAGTGTGACTGGCCTGTACCTTTGTGAAGGTATTTTCTCAGCTTGTCTGCCCTGGGACCCACCACTTTAGTCTTATTTGCTAGTAAGCAGCTTCTCTAGGATTTTCAACTTGAAACCACCCTTGACATTTATTACTCTGCTGTGAGACTAAAACTGTGTGTTAGAAAAAAATGACTTGATCCCCTTTTTCAAACTGCTGCTGTTACACCAGTCAGATTTCTTGCAAGACTGTTTGCTAGTTTCAGCATTTTCTGTTTGAAGAATTTGAATTACAGGCCTTTGTGTGTAAAGAGCCATTTGGTATATTCCACAAGTACACTGTCACCCTGCATACTAACCCTTCTTTTATGCCTAAGGTGGTGACAGAATTAACCCCAAGTCTGGCTGCTCACCTCTCTGCTCTAGTCACAGCCTTTTGGCCTAAGGGAAAAGGGTTCTACCATCTGTCGATGGACACAAGCAGCTGGGGTTTTTCATAGAACAAAGAAACCAGACCATTTGCTCTCTTTTGCTAAGGGTAGGGAAGAAGCATGGGAGCAAATGGACCATGTCAAAATAGCTAGCAAAATTTGGTTGCTTCTGATACTTTCATGGTGAGAATTTTCCAGCACATGTTGGGACTCATTCTGCTTTGGCCACTGCAGCTACCACTACCTTTCTCAGTAGGGCAGCACACACTCCATCCTGGAAGCAGCTACTTGGGAAACTGTAATTATCTTTTAAAGTCTTGCAGTTTGGCTCTTGCTTCCTTCCATTGCCAGTGCAGTATCTGCAATTGCTGGTATACAGGGATTGATATGTCCATCCTATTCCAGTGGCCAGCATTCCACTGGTATGTAAGCTCTGGAAGTCTTCCTAAGAGCCTTCAGTGCAGTGACCATATTTATAGGTATGTTTGGATCTTGCCATATTTGTTATTGTAGAGTACGTTCACTTTTGCAGTACCTGTCCTCTCCCTTTACATCCCTTTTCTTTCTTTGTTGGGAATCCTTGGGTTGGACTGGATAACCTAGTCACTAATCCTTCCATCCTTCCTCTCTCTTCCCTCATCAAGCACTTTGCCTTTCCGTAGCTTAGAGAGGCAACATGGAGTCAAGTTTCACCATGAGAGCCTGTGCCGTGGCACCACTTTCCTATTTTTGCCTGCCTCTGCAAGAAAGACCTAAAGGTGAAACTGGCTGGCATCCCTCTTGTACCAGTGGCATATGGATGTCTGGGTTTGGGGGAATCCACCAAGCCTGAAGAGGGAATATACAGAACTCTAAATGTCGAGCATGCTTTTGAAACTTCTGCAGACAGGACGTCCCAAGAGTTATTGTTGAAATACTGAATATACTCAAAGCATCTGCAATTACAGCTTCTAGCATAATTGTATTTTTGTATTGTATATAAGAAAGTACTAGTACAGTATTAGCATTGAAAAGGCTTCTTGGTAATTAATCGGCTTCATGATGAAGAAAATATTAAGCATAAATGAGAACTGGGTGGAAGACTAAATTTACCCTGGCGGTGTCACCTATGTCCTCTTAGATAAAGGCAGTTGGTGCTGAACGTAGACTCCCACTGCAAATATAGACCATAAAACTTGGTCAATATGGGAACAAGGGTATAACATGGCTAGGCTTATAAAGACCCTAGGGCCAATAGCCTAGTAACCTCCTGTGAACCTACATTCTGATTTTCCCCACAATACTCTGCACCATTGGAGTACAGACTTGGGAATTTTAACTGAGATAATGTTAGGGGCTGCTGCAGTTCAGCTACATCTGTCTGTGCTAGATGCTGAAGTCAGTGCTGCTTATGCTGCTGACAAAAGGCCTAGACAGAGAAGGAGAAGCATGTTCAGGCCCAGGGTAACCTTCCAGGAGATACATGAGATGGAGATTGTAGAGTGCTACAGGGTGGACAGGGACATACTACAGGAACTCACTGAGCTCTGCTGCCCTCAACTCAGACCCAGAGCCAACAGAGAGGAACCCATCCCAGTGGAAATAAAGGTATGTGTAACCCTTAGGACACTAGCTACAGGTACTTTCCAAAGACCAAGTGGAGACATGAAGCTGGTCTCACAGGCATCTGCATTCAGTTCCTGGGTTCCATGCTACCACATGCCAGTGAGCACATTTCTTTTTCCCTCACAACTGAGGCAAGGGCTAGCGATATACAACACTTCTACCATGTAGTAGTACACTACACTCATGTGCACATTAAGGCACCACCCAGTGAGGAGAGTAGAATCTATGTCAACCGCAAAGGATACCACTCCATCAACTGACAGGTCATGTGCAATGCTCAGGGGATTATCCTGAATGAGTGTGCTGGCAGCCATGGCAGTTATTACATCTCCCATATCTGGCACGCATCACAGCTGTACCAGATGTTTGCAAGGGGTCATCCCACACAGCCATTTACTGGGGGACACTGGCTATGCCCTGGAACCATGGATGAAAACATCCATCAGAAATGCACACACATGCACAGAAGAATGCCATAATGAGGCACACACACAAACTAAGAACATCATAGAACATGTGTTTGAGCTTCTGAAATCAGGGTTCTAGTGCCTAGATATATCTGGTGGAGCCCTGCAGTACTCTCCAGCCACATATGCACATATGTTCACAGTATGTGCTTTGCTACACAATATGATCCTGTGGAAACAGCTGCATCAGGACCAGTAAAGGGAAGGGATACACAGCCCCTACCAGTGCCTACATAACCACAGCCACAGTCATAGGAGGACTCAGAGGGGGAACTCCCTGCTGATGTCCCTGTAGGCAGACATAGGCATGCTCAGTATGTCTAGGCTTTGGCTAAGAGACAACCCATAGCAAGTTCACTGACAATCTAGGGACTTAGGATCTTACACCTTACTCCTACTCACATAAATATATTAAAATTGATTCCAGGCAACCCATACAACCTGTAGCTATCGATGTATCAGCTGTGTGTTGCTTGCTTTAGACAAGAGTCAGCCCTGAGATAGAGTTCTGTCAACTGCTGCATTCACAAGGTAAGTCTCTAACCTACACAGTACTTGAAAGGATTACTATGAAATTATATTGCATGTATGGATTTGCTGCATTAATGCAAGTAAATATTGTGGGCTATTTGGACAGAAGTAATATTCACATGGGACTACAGATACCCAGTCCACTAGTATGTGTTCCTTAATATTCACTAGGCCTCATGGTTGGAATATTCACATCAGTCAAGGGAGATGTTAAACAGTGGGGTCACATGATATTTGGACTTCTGTGTATCCCAGCAGAACATGTGGTGTCATTCCCCCACCTCCAACACAGCAGTGTTCCTCTATAACCGCTTTAACAGTAACTCATCAATGATATATCACCAGACCAGGCAATCTCCGGGCAGTAACATAGAAATTGATCGCACATTTGTATGTTTCACTTAATGTAGTAATAACAATGTACCTATGTATCCTGTTGATTGTGTCATGAATGAGTCCTCTCTGTCTGTCAGCTTGTGTGGAGTAAGCATGGATGATGGTGTTAATGGTTCTAATCTGGCAGTATCCACATCTTTTGGATGTGAGGTATTATTATATGTTTTTTCTTTACAGACTGTCAGTCTGTGTGTGGTGTAACATTATTATCCTCTGTCACATATTAATTACATCAGCAGCTGGAGAATACCATGGACATTTTGAGTGAAGTGCAGCAGAAAGAAGGACAGATGTCATTGTCTGTAACATACAAAATTCCAGACTGGAGTACAGTTAGGTGTGGGTTGAAGTCACCTTATAAGTACCGACAATCATACTGGGCATGTTCATACACTTAGTTAAAGTGAACATAATTCTGTTGCCCTTGATCAAAATGACCTGTTATGTAGAGATATGTGTATACATACATACATACATATATGTATGCATATCCATCTGTTACTATCTGTCTCTCACATAGATAGTATATCTATCTCTGTGTATTTACAAATACAGCTACACCTGTGTATATATAAATATATATATATATATATATATATATATATATATATATATATATATATATATATATATATATATATATATATATAAAACCATGCATCTCAGTCTCTTCTCATATATCTAAATAACACACATACATATTACACACACACACACACACACACACACACACACACACACACACACACACACACACACACACACACACACACACAGCTACATTTATATATACATCCCTGTTATATGCATAAATATGTATTGTCCTACCTACCCTAATAATGGTGAGTAAAGCTGCATTATCACACATCTATAATGTTGCTCAAAGAATCCAAATTAAGGGCTCAACAGTACATAATGCACTTACCTACAGGCCCCTGTACCTGCTGGATGTCACCACGCATACAGCAACAGGTGAGCAGGTGGTGTAATGTATAATGTTGTCTCCATGCGCATGGGCAGGGCACATTGTTCCTGCCCACAGGTTTGCCCATCCAAGTGCAAACAGCCACATATGGCCATACTGGTATCTATAGATATATAGCTAGGATAAATAACAGTTACACAAGCTACAATGACACTGATTTCAGGCGATCCCCATTGAATAGACACCAAGGATGTGAAGTTTCCTTGTGAGGGACCATACTCTTGTGTGCAATTGCCAGTAGTGCTTGGAAAAGTACATTACCAAATGACCATTGCACTCAGGTAGTGGCATGCTGAGGGAAGAGTACATGGAGGTTATGAGTATGTCACTTACAGGTGACTGTGCCCTCAGTTATGACATATGATTTCCATCATACCACTGGAGAGACATGGTGATCTCAGGTACATTAGGTGTAAACATGTTTGCCAGACCTGTGTGCCCAGTTGTATCACCCCTGAGTAAGTATGTACATCACATGTTGTGTCTGATGTGCCACTTACCAGGTGCATAAATGTTAGTGATGGAAATGATACTACATATATATCTGCATGGAATTTATGGCCATTAGTATACAGGCATTTGTTCATCAATACCCTCGTGTATGATATTAACATAGGTTCATAGGTAGGGCCTATGTAAGCCTAGCCAACAAAGTTCCCTGGCTTATGCCACCCAAGAAAGTTATTTTCCTGTGCCACTGTCGAGCAGAGACACAGAAGTGATCCCCGGTGTGTATTTCCTATTTCCCATCCACTCATCAAGATTTTTCTTGAAGAGTGCTAATAAAGAACTTTGCTTGACATAGATGGGTAGCCTGTTCCAGAGTATGGAAAGTCTCTGGGACAGGAATCTATCCCTCCAGCATGTCCTGTTTATTATGGTGACAAGGTTTAGGTCCCTAGAGCATGTAGCTCGAAGGGATTGGGATTTCTTTAGGTGTCCCATGTCCAGCAGCTCCGGGTTTGACATAGCTTTATATGTTAGGCAGAGATCACCTCGGAGTAGGCGATATGCTACGGAGTAAAGCTGGAGTTTTTTGAGGCGGTCAGTGTAGGGAATTTGTTTGAGGCCAGTAATCCTCTTTGTGGGGTACTTCTGTGGCCTTTCCAGCTGCTGCAGATGTCTTGTGAGGTACATTCCAAAAGGGGCATTGTACTATATAATGGGTCTAATGAGTGGCGAGTAGAGGGGAACAATGACCTCTTTTTTCCTGGATGAGAACCCTTTTATGATGAGGTGCACCATGTAGAAGGACTTCCTGACTACTGTGGCAATGTGATTATCAAAGGAGAGACTACTGTCCACCTGGGTCCCAAGGTCTCATCATGCATTCGGTGTTAAGTAGATTGCTGCCTATGTGGAAGTTCATGGGTACAGAGTTTTTACCAAAGGGGATGGCACTGCACTTTTTGGCATTGAGCTTGAGGCCATGGCTCTGACACCAGGAATCTGTCTCAGCAAGGCCCTTCTGTAGGATGTCCACATCATTTGGGAACTTGACTATGGCTCCTGGTTTGCAGTCATCTGTGAACTTCATTAGCCAGAGACCTTCTGTGTTAGCCTGTACTTCAGAGAAGTAGATACCAAACAGGAGAGGTCCCAGGATGGAACCCTGTGGTACTCCACTTGTCACTGCTTTGAGGTCAGATTTGGAGTCTGCAACTTTTACAGTGTGGGTTCTGTCAGTGAGCCAGTTGGCAACCCATCTTGTGATATAGGGATTTATACCTAGTTTAGTGTGTTTAGCTATAATTCCAGAATGGGGGATGGTGTCGAAAGCCTTGGCAAGGTCAAGTTAGGCTGTGTGAACCACCTTACCCTCATCTACAGCTTTGGTGACTGCCTCAAAGAAGTCGATCAGGTTCTGGAGGCATGATCTGCTTTCACAAACCCGAACTGGGTGGGATCCAGAGTTTGGAGGTTACCAATGTCTTTGTTTATGAGTTCCATGATGATACGTTCCATGGCCTTGCAGACCAGGCTCGTCAAGCTAATAGGTCGATAGTTCCCGGGATCAGTGGTGGCTCCCCCTTTGCGGAGTGGGATAACTGTTGCTGTGTGCCATTCAGTGGGCACAAAGCCTGATGCGAGGCTATTATTGAACATGGTGCTTATGTGGGGAGCCAGTTCATTCTGAAGTTCATGTAAAATGCAGCCTGGGATGTTGTCCTGTCCCATGGATGCTGTGTTTTTGGCTTTAGAGAGTGCAGCTTTTACCTGTGTAGTTGTGATTACAGGGACTCTGCATTCTTCTTGTATAGATATGGGCCCTTTAGGGGGTGAGAGGGGGGTAAAGTTAGCACTGAACCTATCTGCCAGGATGTTGGCAATATCAGTTGGTTCTGTAATTTTCTTGCCTTTGTGCTGTAACTCAGAGCAGATCTAGGTGTTGCCATTGGGATTCTTGACATAGTTATAGAATGCTTTGTGGTTGTTCTTGGAATTAGTGGTAATTTTGTTTTTGTAGCTAGCTTTGGAGGATCTTATAAGGGATCTCAGCTTCTTACTGAGGCTGACCAGGGAGCACCTCCACTCATGGGATTTTACTCTCTTTTGCAACAGTTTCTTCCTTCTTTTGTACAGTTTTTTTATGGCAGGGGACCACCAAATTGGCTTCATTCTTTTGGAGGATAGCATCTTGGTTCTGTTTGGGATACACAATCCATCACTCGTGTAAGTGCTTATAGAGTGCATTTGTGTAGGATTCAGCAGTTGTAACTGTATTGTCCATCTGCATGGGTATCATGAAGTTCACCACTTCTGTCTTAAGAAGCATGAAGTTGGCTTTGGAGAAATTTTTTACTGTGGTTTCCTTAATGGGGGGTGGGATGTGGATATCAAGGGTGATTAGCTTATGGTCGGATCGGACCAATGAGGAGTTGACTTCAGGTGTGGAACACTGGTCACTCATGTTGGTAATGACTAGGTCTAGGATATTGTTGCCTCTGGTAGGGGTGTGGATAAGTTGATCCAGGGCATTGGAGTTTATGAATTCCAGAAAGCGTTGAGCTAAGGAGTTGGTACACAAGTAGTTTTCCCAGTTAATGGTGGGGTAGTTGAAGTCGCCCATTATTAGAGTGTTTGGTTGAACCCTAATATTTTCCAGTACATCAAGAAAAGAGGAGTGAGAATCCTGGGGCATGGTGGGGGATCTTTAGCAAGCTACAATTTGGATTGCAGTTTTGCCCAGAGTTAGTTGCACTTGGATAACCTCGGGTGCATTATGCTGAGCAACTAGCCTGGAGGTGTGGATATCCTTAATGAATATGGACACACCTCCCACTTTGGTGTTTCAGTCCAGGTTACATGGCCGAAAAGTGTGGTATGAGTTATAGCCTGGTAGTGCAGGGGTGCTCTCTGGAGCCTTGAACCAGGTCTCAGTCACTGCACAGATATCGATGTTCTCCATTTTAAGGAGTGCCTCAAGTGAGTGCATTTTGAGATTTAGACTTCTAGCATTGAGTAGCATTACCCTCAGTGTTTGCTTGCCTGTTCCTGTTATGGTGGTGAATTTGTTATTTGAACCTTGCCTAAAAAAGGAACTATAGGGGCAGCAAGAGCCTTAGTCAGTATCCGGAATCCCAGGGACGACAGGTGCAGGCCATCTGTGGAAAAGCATCGTGGTCTGTCGACCATGTCATCCCAAGCAAACAGATACTGAATCCCCTTAGAATGACACCAGAATCTTAGCCAATAGTTGAAGTCAGTCATTTTGTCCTTGTACTGCGGTATCAGTCTGGGCAATGGCAGAATGCTACTCAGGGCTAGGGTCATACCTGCCTGGGCTACATGATCGGAGAGCTCTTCCATGTCTCTTTTCATGTAGTCCAGGGAGGTACATCTCGGGTCATTCACACCAACATGGAGAATGACAGAGTCATATTTGTACTTGTTGTGGAGTGATCTGAGTGTGTGGGTTATGTGGCGGATCCTGGCACCTGACAGGCAGCTGACAGTAACCTTCTCCTTGTTTAGCCTGATGAATGGGACATCAGTGTGCCTGACTATAGAGTCATCTATGACTAGTATATTGGGTACATTGTTTTGCCTTATTGGCTGTGGTTGAGTGGCACACTGAGTCTGTGGGCTATGTGTCATTTGGGTTGTGTTGGGGGATGGAGGTTGCTTGCGTTTCTGCTTTGGAGGTCTCTGTTGCTTAGACAGATTATTATTGAGAGCCTCCGTGAATGTTTTTGTGTTACTATGTGTGGATTTTGGTGGTGTAGATTTAGTGAGACTATGTGATGAGTGTGGTGTGGTGCAAATGTTTACCTTCTCCTCATGACTGTCAAGTTCAGTCTTGGTTGGAGAGAGCTTTACCTCCAGTTTGGATAGATAAGTGCATCTCTCACAGGTTGTAGTGTTGGGTGGTAGGAGGAGACGGTTGTCTGTGTACATGAGGCAATTTCTACATTGCCTCAAGATGCCCAGATTCATCAGATAGACAGGAGAGAACACTGGGAGCTGACCATTGGACATGCCAGAATAAAAAACTATTTTCCTCTAGACAAGTGAGGAAAGTGAGTACAAGAGCTGTTTTTCTCTAAGCAAGTGAGAAAAGTAAGTACAAAAACTGTTTTCCTCTATGTAATGAGGAAGATTGAGTGTTATAGTAATTAGTAGCTTATTTAGTGCTTACAAGTTCTAAACAAGTGCTGAGCATGAATAAGCAAATTTAAGTGCTAAAACTAAGAATCTGTATCTGCACTAGACGAGTTACAGGACAGAAACAAGTGCAAATGCAGGCTTTCAAATCAGAAAGTTGAGAGAGATGGAAGAGATTGCCCAAACGGCCAATAATTACAATTTCTGGGCCAGAACCACTCCTTATGTGGTAGACATGTTACCTAGTGCTTACCACTCTCACTGATAAGCTAGAAGGCTTCCCTCCAACACAGAAAGGCTTGGGGGGCTCAGAAGCTTACATACAGTCCTGGATACAGCAAATCTGTATCTGGAACACTAGTTACAGGAAAGGTAGGAAACAGGCTTACGTTTTTTTTTTTTACAGAAAAGTAGCAAAAACAGTAGTAAAAACAATTCACATGCAGTCCAGCAATAACTCACAGACTCTATGAGTGCTCACAGTTTACAAGCATCAGCCAACATTGTTAATCACAGACATTCAGTATTCACTTGTATCATGGTTAAATGGATTCCAAGCAGTAGAGGACCCAGGACTGAGCCCTGTTGAACATTGCTGCTCACAGATCAGCTATTGGAGGTGGATGTCCCTATGTTGAGTATGTGTGCCATCAATGGGCCATTTAGTGACCCCCTACAATGATATTACAGTTAATGCCTAAGTGGGTGCGTTTGTAAATGATGTCAGAGTGGGGGATATAGTCAGATGGCTTGGCTAAGTCCAGGGGGTTGTATGGTCTCATGTCCCCTCACCCAGGTCCTTGGTGACTGCCCCGGACCTTCCCACCACATTTAAGAGTTATGATCTCCCTGTCAGACATCCAAACTGTATACAGTCAACCTTGTGTAGATCACATATATGTGTGCTGATCAGCTGCATGATGATTTGCCCTACGGGCATTCAGATATGGATACTCAGGTAAAGAGGTCTATAGTTCTGCTGGTCAGTGGATGCACCACTTCTGTGCAAGGGTATAACAGTTGTCATTGTCCAGTCAGCTGGGATGCAGCCTGTGGTTTCAGTATGATTGCAAGGTGTTCCCAATGGTATTAGTAATGCTTGTCAGATCCCATATAGGATGCAGCCTGGGATGTTAGCATGTCCAATAGAAGCTGTGTATCTCCCATAGCGAGGCCAAGTACAACCTGCTCTGTAGATATGGAAGGTATGGGACAGGTTGTAGAAATGTCATATGGCACATGTGGTGGGGACAGGGGAGTGAAGTTGATGCAGAACTTGTGGGACTACAAGTTATCTATGAGTACAGACCCATTATATGTGGTATCATTACATACGAGTTCACCAACAATGCAGGCCTGTCCTCTGAGGTTACACATCTAACTAAACTCTGGGTTGTCGTTCTGCTTTGTGTGGATGGCTAATTTTGTCAGTTACTGTGTCTACATGATGTCACAAAAACACTATGTGCTTGTTGTAGCTAGGGAGGTTGTGCCTCCATTTGAGGGTGCAACCTCACCCCAACTGTCACACAGCAGTGTCTACCTCTTATTGTACAGCCTGCTAATGGCAGTTTTGCTGTGCCATGAGGTGCCTCATGTCAGGTACAGTTGAGTCCATGCAGTTGTACTGCTGCTTGCATAATGCACGAGTTTGGCATACTTGCCTGTTCATCTGAGGGGGAGGTGCAGTCAAGCCATGTATATCATCCCACAGGAGGTAATACATTTCTTTGTTGAAATATATGTTTGTATTGTCTGCAAGGAGGGGTTAGTTCTGGTAGTTTTAATGAGACTGATCTGTGGTCAGATCCCACCAGGTAGGACCTCACAGTGGGGGGCTGCAGTGGTCACACATATTGATAAACACATGATGCAATATGTTGGCTCCCCTTGTAGGGATGTCACAGCACTGTCCCAGGCCATTGAAGTTAAGGACATGTACTAACCTTTGGGCAAGTGAACTTCAGCATGACTAAGCAACACAGTTGGTGGTCACTTAATGCCACCCCAAACTATCATGTAATGATATATCTTGATAGACACATGTACATCCAAATAAGCACAACAGGTGTTTGGATTCATGGAGCTGCTCCTGTAGCCAGCAATTGCTTGATTATGTGCCCTTCCAGTAGTGAATGGCACCTGCAGTGTCTCTGGGAAATCACAGTGTTTCTCAAAATCTGGATGTGTATCTATCCTTAATGAGTATGCATACACCACCTGCATTACCTTGTACTGTCATTTTGAGGTCTGAACATGTGGAAGGGCATGTAGTATGGTATGGCTGTGGTGATGTCCACAGCCTTGAGCAGATATCCTTGACTGCACATGTCCACATATTCCAAGGTAGGGACACATTCCACAGAGTGGGGTTTGGTGTTGCCATTCCGAGCATGTAGCAGCATAACCATGATGTTGTATGAAGATGGTGTACTCATTGCAAGGTTTTCCCTCCAGACAGTGCATGTAAGATGCATTGTGGGCGTGCCAGCAGCCTTGGTCAGTACTTCAAATCTCTGGGGTGAGAGATGAAGACCATCACTGGTGAAGCATTGATGTCTGTTGAGCAAAGCATCCCAGGCAGACATGTAGTAGATTCCCTTACAATGACACCACATGTTAAGGTAATTATTGACTTCTGTCAATTTCCGTGTGTATAGACCCATCATCCTAGGTGAGGGTCAACTGCAACTGAAAGCTATGCACATACCCGTGAGAGACATAGACTGTCTAAGCTTAGTCATGTGTCTGCATGCAGTCTGGTGATGTATGTCCCTAGTTGTACACACCTGCAGGAACTATTATGGCAACAGTACATTAACTGATATTCCTTGCTTTGCAGCAATGTGTGGTATGGTGTATTGTGTCAACCCACAGACAGGTAACTGTGATCTTTCCCATATGTAGCCTTTTGACACAGACAATGTGTCTCATGATGTAATCACCTAAGAATAAAATATGTGATTTTGTGTTTTGCCTCAGGTGTTTGACCGGTGAGAGGGTGGTGCACACAGTATTATGTGCACTGTGCTCTCCAGAGGTAGGATTTTCTGAGCTGTCTGTTGTTTGGGAATGTGTCTGTTAAGGTGCTGCACACATGCAGGTGTGTGTGATGTGGGTGTAGGTAGTGCAGGATGTCTGTGCATGTTGGCAAAATGCTCATTGCCATATGTAATGACTGCGATTGGAGACATCATGGAAGTAAGATTTGAAATGCAGAGACATCTGTCATACGTTGTGATTGTGTGTCATAGGAGTAGAGGGGTGGGGACACTTTCCACATCTCATCAGCAGGTCCTGCAAAGTTAGGGTCATGCTGCCACATCCTTGGGGTTGACGGCCTGACATACATTGTTTGCAGGCACTTCTTGCAGTGAAGATGTGGATGTCTGTGCTTGCATAGATGACTTATTCAATTTTGCTGACATTATATTGGCCTTGCAAGAGTACGATGCCTATCAAGCAACCATTCATCACACTTGTGCGACATGTAGGAACACAGGCATGTGTTTCAGTTACATAACAGTACAGTATGACATGCTTAGGATATGTGGCAGTTGGACACACATTGGCCAAAGGTGGCCAGTCTACTGCAGTAGGCCTCAAAGCCATGTCATGCAGATATCCAACATTAATCTGTTGAAGGGCAGGATGCATGATTTTCTGTGAAATTGTCACTTAACATGGATCATCACTGCTGTGTTGCTTGTTTCGGCAAGCTTGGATATCTATGTCACTGGACATTGCACATTCTATTGTGATGCTGCAGCTGTGCTCCTAATCACCATCTTGTCAGTTCCCTAGTGACATACCACCAACCCTGAAACAGAAGGCCTAATACATGCAAACGCCAACTGAATGCCTAGGTTGCTAATCAAGGCATCTACCTGGAGAAGGGTATGTGAAGCCTACAGAGCCTTTCATGATGTAGGACAACTATGTGGATGAAAAAACAGGCTGTGTCCTGCTTCTCATCATAAACTTTGTAGTACTTTTTTGTGTGTGGTGGCAGACAACATATCGGAGCATGGTATCCTATGTGAGAGGAGTTTTGGTGAGATCAGCATTAGTAGTTGCCAGGCACGAGCAATTCCATGGACTTTCTTGCTTTCCACAGTCTTCACAAGGTAATTGTGTCCTTCCAGTACACACTACTTGGGTGGTGTCCAACTGCAGAATACCTGTATAAAACCCTCACCTTACCTTCACAGGGTTTACATATTAGACTTCCCAAACATGTTTGTGCTCCGTACAGACACCTTGGATGACTCTCTTCTTGGAACATGATGGAAGTAACTGCAATACTTACTTGCACAAAGGACAATTAGCATGAAGTGGCAAGCAGTGTCCCCTGATCTCTGAGCCATGTGATATGAAATGCCATGAAAGGAGTTAGCATGGACAGGAGCAGTAATAATGCCATACACCTACTGAAACTGGACCACACACCATTTGTTTTGCTCAAGGCCAAATCATGCCTACCTACCCTAACTGGTGGACCTCATTGAGTGTTAAACTATGCAACGGATGAGAAGAATATGACTCACTCCACCTACCATGGCCTGACAAGGTGTTTGACAATATTAGGCCAGCAGGCCTTGCTGAAAACTGTGTAGGTTATTTACAGAGTGGTATGTCAGCTGGTGGATAGGCAAGTGTCTGATAGTCTTATTCTGGGAAGATACCATTGGGAGACTTATGCTACAGTGATGCCAGCCACCAGTGGATTTCCCTAGACATCATTAATGGAGTATCCCTTCTAACCATTCCCTTCTCTGCAGTCACAGCCACTGTCAGTGACCTCTGACTAACTAAATTAGCAGGTGACTGCATATTAGGAGCTGTCTCTAAATCCCACATAGAACCAACAGTTATCCAGGATGGCCTAAAACACACATTCAGTTGTTGTCAGAGCCACTGACAAATAGTAAATGCCAAACAACTGCACAATACTATCCTTTGGGAAGTCATCCACCCCTGGAAAATATGGTAGTGTCTGCACACCACACACAGTTAAACCATTACTCATGGAGTTATGGACACAGAGGGTAATGTAGCCTTTGACCTCACTGGTCAGTAAGATGTAGGGATCCATTCAATTTTTTATACCCTATACAGAAAGGTATGGCATGTAAATCCCAGACTGTCATTGTTGTATTGAATTTGGCACTCATCACACATGTCATTGAGTACAATGGCACCTTTGCATTGTCACTACACAGTCATATCTTACAACTGTAGCAGTCAAACAGGTTTCATGGTAAAACACATTGTAGATAATATGTCCAATGCAGTCCGTGTCAAGACTGTACTTGTGTAGTTTGTGTCCTACATGCTTTGGAGGGGATGTGTATGGCTGCCATACAGGGAGTTGCCAGATCCCACGGTGTACCTCCCATGTATCTAAGACAGGATTAACACATGTCTTATCTGTTCTACACACCTGTACCATCACTGTAGTATAAATAGTACATGGTGGAGAGACAGGTATGTAACAGACACTACACTCTATATGTAACAGCCCCCCCCCCATGCATGTGAAGCACACATCTGCTGTAACACACATATGCAAGTCACACAATGGGAGGCAGAATAAGACAATCATAACTGGTGCAGGACTGGTCTGTAATGGACACAGGAAATTTGTAGATGGATCATCTCCATCACCATAGATTGTTGATGTGTTAGCTCCCAAAATCTTGGTGATACTTATCAAGGGTATCAGAACTTTTCATAAATTAGGGATGCATGAGTACACTGAATGGTGTCATTGTCCTTGTTAGCCTGTTACACACATATGAACCTATGGAACCATGCACCTATAGTGTTGTACCCTGCTGAAGACATATTTCTTCTGTAATGACATTCTGTCCTGTGCTGTGATATCTATGGGTTCGCTGTCTCTGTGTATCCATAGCTGTCCCCTACAGACTGCTGAAACTAAAACATAAACAGGTCCATGACACACTTTTCATTGTGTAAGTATACGACCATTACAACATCAAACAACATAAGGTATACAAAATTATGTGGCTTACTTATTACAAATGTCAATATATAGTATCGTTCAGTAACCAGTACAAGTGGCATGGCATGGCAAAGCAACACTGCATTACACAAGTACATATTAATTTATATAGTCACCCTGTGCATCAGACACATAGATTCATTGCCCTGCATCGATGACAAGGATGACAGGGGTGTGGCACAGGTATCATCACTTGCACAGGGTGTTGTGTGGGGGTGCAGGAGGCCTAGGCTGACCCAATAGTTTGAAAGCATGTGTGTGAGTAAGGTAAGATGGGCCATGGAAATGTGCCATGTGTGTGTCTGTAGGTGAGCTGAATTTGACAGTGGTGTGTGAGTGTGTGCATGAACACAGTCAATCTCAGTACTAGTCCTACATGTGTGTATGTTGGGCAGCTTTGAACCGTGCATGGTAGGGCTGACAGTTCACTGTGTCTGCCCCTGAACACATGAACTGGCTTTGCCAGGAGTTGCACAGGCACCTCCATGCCCAAGGTCAGAAATTGTGCTAGTACCTGATGGTGACTGCTGTGTGCTGGGACCATGTCCTACATGGGAACACCCGGGACCATGTGCCCATTGTCTGCCATGTCTTGGTGTGGAACTCTGGATGTACTGCCACTACAGGAGCGTGATTGTGCACGGCCATGAGGATTCTCAGCAGGCGGGTTGCTGACCTACGTCCACAAATCCGATACTCAACTTCAACCAGATGTTCCAGGACAGCCGATGTGTGTTCCAAGACAGATATTCTGCGATCTGTCTCAGGCCACCTTCTTTCCATTGCATCAGTGAACCAATCCAGGGTGTCACCAATGCAGTGGAGGCAGTCACTGATGTCATAATTTGCTGCATCCATAACCCTGAGCAAACATCTGGAGTTCCTTTCAGAACATGCATTTGCCTCCATGATGGCCCGAAACATACACTGAGTGACCCATGATGTGACATCTGAAACAGGCGGTGGAAGGACAGCAGGCCTCCTATGAGCAGCCCTATCAATCCACCTGTGTGGAACCTCACCAGCTCTCTGGCTATGGCCAGTGTCTTTACTCACTGGAGCCATAGTTGCCACACTTCCTGTTCGATGTCTCTACCATCTGACTGTCCAATATCTGTGACCTCCAGGGACTTGGTATGAGTAAACATACTGACTGTGTGTGGTGACAATGAGGGCAGAAGACAGATACCAACCTGTGGAACAGATTCAGCCCCTGTAACCCCCACCTGTGCCTTACTCTGGCCACCATCATCATCAGATCAGTAGCAACACTGACATCAGTTTGTGTAGGGGACAGAGATCAACCCTCCTGGTCACCCATGATAAGAAAGGGAAAAGCAGTACATTAATACCTGAACTATTATGCTCTGCAGTACTATGTTGCAATATATGTAAAGCTCTATACACTGTTGTCACTAATACAGACCTGTTTAAAACCCAGCCTCATATAGTAGGAGATGAGGAGATTATGTTTCCTCAAACAGCTGTAGTTACTTGTAAATAAAAGCTCTTTACACAGCAATCTCATCAGCAACAAGGAGACACACTGTTGACATTTGTGAAGACTCTGCACAGTTGACACATATGACAATCTGTAATGTCCTGATAGTAATGTTACATCTATCAGTGTGGTCACACCTACAAGGCATAGGTATGACTCTAACATGTGTACAGTCAGAAAATATCTGTGCAGTTGGCAATCATGCTGACAGTACAGCAATCCAGGCACAGGCCTGGGATGACACTTTAGGGAATATATTTCGGTAAATCTACATCTGTAACAAAACAGTGTCATGCTTACCAGGAGCAGGACCATGGCCTTGTCTGATACCTGACGGACCTGTGAAAAGTTGAGGGGGAGGTAATGTAAGAACCACTGCATGTTGCACTATAACAAGGTAAAACGTCCATATATCTCACATTTACAGTAGCTACTATATTAATTGTTATGTTGGTCAAAATCTGAGCATGAGATTCAAACTGCAGTTAAACCCTTCCTCTCCAAAGAACAAAGACCTGACACCCACATAAAAGTATGTACATCCTGCACACTGAATGCTACATTATTCCAATACTGATCAAACCAAGCTTACCTGCATGCTCCTCTGCCATGGCAACTGTGGCACTCACATTCACAATGTAAAGTATGATGATGCCTGTGAGCTGTCACGTGTTCCTAGTTTCACCAGGAATTCATCAGTAGTTGAGAGTGGCTGCTCTGCTGGGGGCTCTCCACTGGTGACACCACAAATCCTGGCTACATCTGCTGCTCTTCTGCGTGCAGCATTAATCATGTCTGTTGCACAGTGTTGAACCTGCTCATATGTCCTGCTATGATGACCTATAGCATTCATGTCATGGACAAGGTCAGTCTACAATGCTGTCCACTGTTCCCTGTTTTGCCTCCCCCTGGACACTAGGAGTTCATGGTGCTGACAGAGGCCTTTCAGTATTATATCATTCTCTGCATCCGTGACAGGGGCACAGCATCTGGGATACATGTTTCCTGAAAAACAATAACACGGGAACACATGTCAGGATCACATACGTGGAAGTACACAATGTTGAGATACAAAAACATAATGGATGGCAGTATCCACTGCTTGATCACACAAGTCATATTATTCCACAGTGTGCAAACATACTAAGTGTGTGGATACAGCTAAGATACTAGCGATAGTCAGGTATTCCCATGTATGCCATGACAGATACTGCTGTATTAACATACAACCAACACTGGAGTCCATTGTCAGGTCAAAAATGTAACCGTTCACAGACAGCAACATTTGATGGATCTCTGATAATTGTTAATGCTAGGAGCATTAATAATAAAGTTTTTTTTATTAGAAAATTTGCTACGTTCCCACAAAATTGATGTTGTTATAGTTTGTGAAACATGGTTAAAGAACAATGACTGGAAACCAGTTCTGTCAGGGTATAAATGTTTTTATGTAACAGACATTCTAACAAATAATCAGGTGGAGGTGTTACGATAGGGATTAAAGATAGCTATGAGACTTGTGATTATTACATGTTCAATGATAACACCAATACTATAGGCCGTGTAACTGTGACAATAAAGACAACCCTGGAACATATAACAATTGTTGGAGTGTACAGACCACCAAAGTCAAGTGCAGATGACCTAGAGGAATTCATACATTTCTTACATGAAACACAAGAGGTAAGAATAATATTAGCTGGTGATTTAAATTTACCAGAAACAGACTGGAATAATATTGATTCAACAACATTAGTAAAAAAAATATTCACAGAGTATATTCAGGAACAACAAATGCTTCAGATTGTAAAAAAAAAAAACCTACCAGGAGACAGAATATACTAGATATTGTTTGTGTTCCCAAAAAAAATACTGTAACTTCAAGTCAAGTTTTACTGCCATTGATGTGCAGTGATCATGGGGTCATAAAGGTTAATTTGTTGCTAGATAATTCTGCCAAACTGAAATCTAAGCCAATGCACAGAAGGTCAATTACAAATTATAGGGAAGCAAAACAGTTACTAAATAAAACTAACTGCAGTGAAATGTTCAGTGGAAAAACTGCAGATGGAATTTGGAAAGTTTTGAAAGAGAAATTGTTTGAGTGCAAAAAGTAAAAAAAAAATGTTTAACATCAGGATCTAGGCACACAACATCAGGAGGGCATATTTCCTTAAGAACAAAATACCTGATTAAGGCGAGAGACAAAAAATATTAGAAATGGAAGAGAGGTTGAACTACAACTTTGAAAACTGAAATAAACGAGCTGGACAAACAGATTAAGCATAGCGTTAGACAAGATCAAGAAAAATTTGAAGAAAATTTACATAAAGATATTGAACATAATAGGAAACCTTTTTATAGATACATAAGATGTGGAAGGAGCAAAGATACACAAATTGATAAACTGTGTGCAGATTCTAAAATTTATTCTCAGACACAACAGATTATAGATATATTTACAAAATCTTATGCAAAACAGTTTGGCTCCACAAAAGGGATGGTAAGTTGTCCTAATGACATCCAGGTAACCCCAGACACTGGAATCAAATTAGATTATATTGAAAAAGAACTGTGCAAACTGGATCCAAACAAAGCACAGGGAGGAGATGGAATAAGTAACAATGACCTGAGAACACTTAAGCAAGAACTTACACTGCCATTACATCTATTATTCACTAGGTCATATAAATATGGGGAGATTCCTCAAGATTGTCCTGTCTTTAAGGGAAAGGGGAGTAGGACAAACCCAGAATCATATAGACACTTAAGTCTACTTTCATGTTGTGGAAAAATAATGGAGAAGGTAATACTGGATAAGGTATTGTCAGAACTGGATAGGTTGGGACTTGAAACCATATATCAGCATGCATATGTTGAAAATAGATCTATTACCACCTGTAACATGATGTTCTATAACAATATAATAACAGCTATGAATGAAAAATTGTGCTGTGATGTGATTTACATAGATTTAACTTCAGTATTTGACAGGGTCATGCACAAACCACTGATCAATAAATTAGTACAACTAGGTAGTGATGTGCTGTTGATAAGATGCATGGCTTACAAATAGGACATGGCAAGTATCACACACCAACTGGACAGGTGAAATCCTTGGTTACAGTCAAGGTGTTCCACAGGGCTCTGTACTAGGCCCTTACTTGTTTAGATTGTATCTTTCAGACCTTACTTTTTCATCTGAGGTGTTCTACAGTCTATATGCTGATAACCTGAAATTGGGTAAACTGATTACAAGTGTTACAGATAAGGCATGTCTGCAAAATAATTTGACTAAATTGACCATTTGGGGACAGGAGAATAATATGTTGATAAATACATCAAAAACTAAGCATATGAGATTTGGGAGACATAAACTGAAAGGTGAGTATTTAATACAGCACACAGTGATTGAAACTGTAGACTCATTTAAGGACCTGGGTATATGGGTAGATTCAGCTATGAGTTTTTCTAATCATATCAACCAATTGGCTAATAATAGTTATAGAACTATAGGTTGTATAAAAAGATTTATAAAGTCTAGGAAATCAAACATAATGAAGTCATTGTTTGTTAGTTACATTAGACCCAAACTTGAGTATGGAATAACAATATGGAAACCCTATAGGAAAACAAACATGAATAAAGTGGAAAGAGTACAGTTGAAATATACTAAGGGCATCCATGGATGTGAAAATCTAAGTTATTATGAAAGACTAAAATATCTGAACTTGTACAGTGTCTCTTACAGATATCTAAAATGAGATATTATTCAGGTATATAGGGCATTTAGTGACAACTACCTCTGGGAATGTTTGAGGTTATCAAAAAGTACTAGAGAATCATCAGATAACCTTTGTAGAAGATTCTATAGGAATGTGAAGTGTACTAATTGGTTCTCTGACAGAGTAGCTGATGCTTGGAACAGACAACCAAATTACATTAAAGCAAGTACTAGTTTAGATATTTTTAAGAACAGCCTGGACATTTATTATGGGAACAAGTGTTTTGGCATATTGGCAAGCTAGAAGGGCTTTAATGCCCGTGCTTGAAACATTTATATGTATGTATGTATGTATGTATGTATGTATTGTAGTGTGTCCCTAGGGACAACCCCCCCAATAATATGTCAAAACAACAGTGACAAACAAATAGCAGTGTGCTATTACAACCACTATAAAGGGACAGTCCCATGAGACCAGTGTGCCACATTGATAAAAAAAAAATTCCACCCTTGATGTATTGTACGGTCTCTGTAGGTGTAACAAATCTGGAGATCAATGACATGTCATTATCAGAGTTCTAAGAAAGGCTTAATGCTGTAATCCCCATCCCCCCTAAGTTTTCTCACACATATGCATCATGTTGTAAACAAAAGGGTTATATAACTGATGGAATAAAATACTCCTCTGCTGATATGTGCAGACAGGTATATAAAGTTTTTGGCAATGCATTTACTGTGTGAAGAAAGTCTCATGCAGACTGGTTCCTCATAGCCAGATGTTTGCCTTTTTAACATGCTTCTCATTACCACGTGATTGCCTCTTAACCAATCTGTGATTCTGAAATGCTAATTGCAGCCAACACAGCTGATATGCATTATCATCAGCCAATGGCATGCAACCACTGAACAAGATATAAGGCCTTCATGTAGATTAGAAGCCCTTTCTGATATGTTATGCTGGACATTACTGGGGTCAAGAGACTATGTCATCACAGAGGGTAGGTCTGTAGCAGCTACTTTTGCATACAGATGTGTGTGCTACAGGCTGCAGCTACTGCTGCAAGCAATAGCCATAGGCAGATTCAAATTTTAGGAATGTAGTGGTGGTAGTAGGATAAGATATAAATTCCAACAGGAACTCTTTAGGTCCTTGCCACACCATAAATATGTCGTCCACAAAATGTCCATAATATTGGATACTATCTTTCCACCTGTCATCATCATTCAGAACATAAATTGCTTCCCAGTGAGCTAGTACTAGATTTGAATAACTATTCCCTCAGAGGGTGAGTCCCTCTATCAGTTTATGGGATGTCATTCACACTTTGATAATATAATTATGGTAACAATGGGTGTATGTAGCCTCTTCACAGTAATACCTAATGATTATGGAGGGAAGGCAGTGTCACAATTTATTTATTCAGAAATGAAGGACCAGCTATATGAAGAATATGTATGTTATTAGAATTGGTGCTAAACAATAATATCTTTACTTATGGAGATGAACACTATTGGCAAAAATGGGCACCCCCACATTCCTAAAATTTGAAACCTGTATGTCCACTACTATGATTGAATTTCTAGATGTCAGATTAACCCTAGATGAGAATAGAGGTATAACCACGTCCATATATAGAAAAGAAACATGGAGGAATCACTTACTCCACAAGAGTAGTATGCACCCCAGATATATTTTTTCTAACATCATGGAAAATCAGCTGGTAAGGATTTTCAGACTGCGCACTGAAGAAGTTTTTAATCATGAACATCATGCTTTAGAACAACAACTCAAGAATAGAGGTTACATGAAGAGCGATTTTAACATTAACATGGAGAAGATACATGAAATAAGAAGTCAAAAAGGGCCACCACTATATTCAGAATGTAGAATTAATAAAACATATCAAAAGCAGCAAATGACTTTTGATAATTTACGATGTATGCTATCTTACAGTAATGACACCTCGCAGATCTGTCAAATAGTGATAAAATATTGGTCAGTTTTAACTGTGGATGAAAATATAAAAAATATTGTAGGTGAATCACCTAAATTTGTCTTTAAGAATAAGACAAATCTGAAAATATTATTGTGTAATAAAGATGGAATAAGCAAGAAGATTAGCTCCAAAAAAGGTACTTGTATATGTGGCTGTTGCAAAGCATGTAGTTGTATCATCACAACAAACTGTTTTCTTCATCCAGTTACTGGAAGGTCTTATAGTTTTAAGGGGTATGCTGACTGTAACACCAAGAATCTTATATACTTAGTAGCGTGCCAAAACTCTTCAGGTAAAACCAACAGAAATTTTAAAGAATGGATTTTACTCCACATGAAGGATATAAAGAACTGTGTGAAAATCAGTGCTCTAGCAAATCATTATGGAGCATGTTGGCCATTTGTTTAACTTTATGGTTCTTGAGACTCTTCAAGAAAATAAGGGAAGATGATATACACAATAAAACAGAGATCAACGTAGTTAAATGGATAGCGTACTTGCTGGCTGATAAAAAGCCTGGTTTGAATGCAGTACTTCCAATAAAACCTATGCTAAAGGGGTGGTGCCCCATTAAGAAGTACTTAGTAGTCAGAAAAAAGGAGTTGTCCCGTTATGAAGCTTCTGATTGGTTGATTTTTGTACTTAAACAATTTGCTGAAGCAGAACAAACTGAGGATCTGAAGAAGATTATTAAGCTGAAAGTGCTTATCCATTTTTTGTGCTGAAGCTGCATCTTAGTTTCTTTTATTTTTATGGTTTTCAAGTTGTTTTATTAAAAGGATTTTAGCTCTGTGGTGGTCTGTTGTGGATATTTTGTTTGCTGTGTTTCTCCTAAGTTTCCTAAGGACCTTTAGTGATATGCAGAGGCTTATTCTTATTTTGTTTTACATTACAAAAATGGTATGACTGCTAGAGACTTGAACCCAGGACCTACTAAGGTTTAGGCCGTGACTCTACTGATTTAGCTACTTGGATATTATGTAAACTAGTATACCTTCACATATACTACTAAGCTACCTGTAAGCATTGCTAAACACTGCACCACACTGCACAAACGGGCTCAAACATATCCAGACATAAATAATTAATTACATCCGGTTTCTATTTTTAGATGTCTGGCAGGTGTCATTTCTGTATGTGTAAGTGCAGCTCAGCTTTGCTGCGCTCTGCACAGCGCAAATGATCAATTAAAAATAAATAAATCAATAAAAACATATATATTAATTAATTACATCTGTTTTCTATTTTTAGATGTCTAGCAGGTGTCAGCTGTATATATGTGAGCACAGCTCGGCACTGCTGTGCTCTGCACTGCACCATGTAAATGGGCATTGAAAAAAAAAACTTTAGGAAATTAAAACACTAAATATTCAGTCACACACATTCTAACACTAGGAATGTACATCACAGGGATTCTTACCCTGTACATAACATCTGTCCAGGAATTTCCTGAACAATCCACAACTACGGGACCACCATTACACGGATTCAAAATCCTTGTTATTATGCTCTTCCTCGATGAACACCACAAATTCAAGTAAAACAACAGCTCACAAAACTATAACATAGAAGAAAAAATGAACTGAAGTAACGTAAAAAATCTTTTAATAAACCAAAGCTTTCAGGTCACAAATCAGTGTTGACTTCATATCCTGTTACACCATATTTAAAGGAATTCAAAAAACTCACAGCCAATCATAAAACACAATTAGTTAATAACAATAAACCCCAATCGACATTAAAAGGAAAAGTACAAAGCATGCATATAATATATTGATTCAATAATTGCAATATTTTAAAGCAAACAATTCTATGTTTTAATATTGGTTTTAACAATATCATGTTATTTAATCCAGGTAATTTGTCTGTCTGCTCATAATGTCAAAATCCATTTGTATTCCTCAATTTTAAGGTGGTTATTGGTGTCCCCTCTTCTATTCCCTTTAACAACATAACCTATTACTCTAAAAGTAAAGCTATGCATTAAATCAGTATCAGCAATATGTTTTGTTAAGACATTCATCATGATGTTACGTCTTATTTCAGAGTTGTGCTCAATGATCCTATTTTTAAGTCTTCTAGTAGATTTGCCTACATAGAAACTATTGCATTTTTTACATGTTGCTAAATAGATAATATTAGTGGAATTACAGGTGGCATTACACATAAATTCAAATTTCCTGCCAGTTTTAGGGTGAATATAAATAGTATCTTTATTAATGTAAGTGCAGCAACAGCAATTATAACATGGATATGTTCCTTTTCTGCTAGCTTTCATTACACTCATATTTGATTTCATATCTTTATAACATAATTGCTGTTTTAAGGTACTGCACTTTCTATAAGTAAACTTCGGGCTGTTGCCAATCAGTTCTCTCAATTCTGGTAATGAGTTCAGTATTCCCCAGTTGTCAGATATAATTTTTGTTAATTGTGGGGTACTTCTACTATATGCCATGACATATCTCAGACAATTCTTATTAGTGTTCTCATTAACAAATAAAGCTGATGCATCATTAGTCTCAATGTTAAAATATGGACTCGCTATATGAGCCCTTAATGATGAAACATCATTAAAACATTGGGATGACATTTTCCTATCATAACCCCTTTCAGTAAACAGCTGTATCATATCCTTAGTCTGTGTTTCATACACATCTGTATTGATATTCAACCTGCTAAGACGTAACATCTGTGATTTTACTATGCCCCTAAATATATGCAGAGCATGCATGCTTTTCCTGTGTAGATATCTATTGCCATGAATAGGTTTCTTATAAAGCAAATTGTGTATATCATTGCCATCACGTGTAATGGTGGCATCCAGAAAACTTACTTGTTCACGTGAGTGAATCATGGTAAAATGCAAAAAAACAGTACTGTTATTCAAAATTTCAACATATTGAATCAATTGCTCATAACTACCATTCCTGATGAAAAAGATATCATCCACAAAATGTTTAAAAATCACACCTTCCTTGATAGCTGTATAGAATTATTATACACAACCTAATTTCTCTAGTTATTTAGAACCAGAGTGGCATAGGTATTAGCTACAGATGTACCCATAGCTACACCAGATACTTGATGATAGTATTTGTTTTCAAAGACAAAGATATTATTTTTTAAAACAATCTCTAGCAGTGTACAGATGGTTTCAATAGAGCGACCAGTTAGTCCACCCCGTTCTGCTAATAAATTCCTAATTGCTGATATGCCATACGAATTCGGTATAACAGTAAAGAGGGACTGTACGTCCATTACCACCATGTAAAAATCCCCAACATTTTAATCTCTAAACCATGTGCTCAACTGAGCTCAAAAGTCTGCTGTATCTTTAATGTAACTTTTAAGACATTTCAGGTAGGGAGATAGGAATGTCTGTATTATTTTTGAGGATTGTTTGCACAATGTGGTGCTTAGCTCAATCATGGGCAACTGAGGAATGAATGGAAGGTTTGGCTGTGCTTATCTTGTTTGCTCAGTGGTGTATCACGGGCAAAAGGGAGACCTTAAGAATGATTAGTACATAAGAGAATGTCATGTAACTATTCCAGTGGCAGCATTGCTAAAGTCTGACAGTTAGTACTGAGTCTGTGGACCTGTTACTTACCTGACTCTGTAGCAGCAGCTGTTAATGCAGTGATATGTTCCTTTTTGGGGCCAGATGGTACTGGGTAGGAATACAGCTGTATCTAATACGTTTAACTACTTTTGTTTTATTGTTGGTCCACATTGGTGCACGGTGTGTTATAATGTATTAAAGGAAAGAAATGGGGAAGATAGTGCAGTAAGGAATGGGTTTTCTAAAGTCAGTTAGTACTGATTCTATGGAAAACCCCTAACTGCTTAACTGACTGTGGCGGCATTTGTTAATGCAGTTAATGAAGTGATACATTCCTTTTTGGGGGCAGATGATACTGGGTTCGAATACAACTGAATCTAATACTTTTAAGTACTTTCGTATTACCATTGCTACATGTTGGTGCTTGATGTTCGCCATTGCATAATAATGCACTAAAGAAATGAAATGAGGAAGATAGGACAGTGGTGAAATGGGGAGCAAGCAACGGGAAGAACAAATGGAAAGCAATACAGGAATGTGCAGGAGGGAGGTAGCAAAGAACCATGCCTCTCCATTTCTTCAACAGTAAAAACTGATAATATATGCAGAATATTAGCTGAATTTGGACTCTCACCTTCAGAGAGAAGGGTGACCACAGCACAATCATGTTGTATAGCCAAGTGAACCAAATGAAGTGTGTCAAGAAGACACATATGTGAAATGAAGAGCTATGTATGGGAGAATTTTTTTTTTGTTGGACAGGTACCCATTTTTTTAAAGAGAGAGAAAGGAATGTTGGGGAAGGGACATACGTATGTCTAGGTCTGGTAAGTTGGGTAGGTGAGGAAGCAGTTTTATTTTATTTTATTTTATTTTACATTTGTTTACCGGGCTAGTCCAACTGGATACATGTCCATTTTCAGTGGAGGCCCGGGGAGAAAAGCTCCGCTACAATACTACTTAAGTAAAAATAAACAAAATGTACCAAATAACATACAAATTAATAATAGAAAAAAAACAATGTACTTTAAGCCTATGGCAGGATGTAATAGTATTCGAGTACAGTAAGAGATGTTGCAGACAGACAAGACAAACAAGACAAGACACAGGGATGGCAATGGACACAAGAGGTCTGTGGACACCATGGATTTGGTGAGAGTGGGGACATCCAGGACCCATGGTTGTCAAGCTAGGTGATACTGAGAATGGAGTCCTCAACCACAGGACTATCATCACTGTTACCTCACTACATCACTGACTAGTGTGCTCAATGTCTCCTTCTCCTCCTTCTGGTCCTATGTAAAATGAGGCAGAGCAGCCCCTCCATCTGGCATAGGTGTGCACCAACAGTGTGGTGACAACACTACACATTATCCCTGGCAGTTCAGCACGTGTGATAAATTCACCAACTCTGCCACTGATCCCAGAGGGAACCACTGGACTATCCTCCAGGGCAGGATTACCTGTGGGGGCAGGTATTGCAGGGGCAGCAGAGCTGGTGCTGCCAGGTTGGTTCCCAGACATGCTGAGCAATGGTGCCAAGGCATTTCATGATGTGGTACATATTAATGACATGGACACATTTTGATGACACATAATAGTATAAAAAACAAACAAAAAAAAGAGATATAAGGGTTGGGGGTGAGAGAAAAAAAAGTACCTTTATATGTAACATACAATGCATTAATACAATTATTTGACTATATTATATTAAGCTTTACTCTTAAGACTACTACCCCCTAACAGATAACTATTACTTTTAAGAGTAGCAGCTCCTAACAGATGCACACTATACTACATGTTCCAGCAAGTACACCTTTACATGTGCATATATTGCACATATGTGCGTTCCAGTTATACAGATTACAGTTTAAAGCAGGGGCATGTGTGCGACTGGTATACAGCTTTTACGTTAAACCTTTAAGTTACACATAATTGAAGAATTAACAGTATTTTATTGTTGAGAAGTGTGGTATTTGAACTCACCACCTCTGACTAAAGTCTAATATTGTACTCTTGGTTTGTGCTACAGACTAATGCATGAATACTTGCTTTTACATTTGAGATATGCATGTTCAAGTTGATACAACTCTATAAAATACCAAACAAGCTATCTTTAACTGTTAATGCTACAATAACATTACTCTTCTGCTGCATACATACCACATGCCTCCCATATCCTTGCCAATCTTGTGCCAGGGGTCCTAATATTGCAGTCCCTCTCCATGGCAGCTGTAGAAAAAAACTGTTCAGAACAGAATACCAGTATGAATACCAGTCTTGCCTATATTCAGCTTTTAAGCCTTGGAAGTACTCTCTGTAGTTGATACTTATGCATCTGTCCTAAATTCCTCAATCCTCTCTTCCCCCTCTGGAGGTCATTGTAGTGCTGCCTACATTGTTCACCAGTGCAGGGGATACCGCTAGCACTGGTCATAGCCTGGGCCACGCTATCCCAAGTGAGTGTGCTATGCATTGTCTCCTAGCCAATACAAGGGCATACTAAGCAGTCCTATGTCTGCCTACACCCACAGCAGCTGGTGATTTCCCCCTCTGACTCCTCATCTGCCTGTGACTGTGATGATCTTGGCATTGGTGATGGGATGTGTGCCCCTTCCCCTTGCTGATCCTGCCACAGCTGTTTCCTTAGGATTTTGTTGTGTAGCATGGCGCATACTGTGAAGATTTCTGTACATGTCCATGGATTGTACTGCAGGACTCCCCCAGATGTATCTAAGTACTGGGACTGTGACTTCAGCAACCCAAACACATGCTCTATGACATTTCTGGTTTGAGCGTGTGCCTAATTATAGCATTCTTCTGTGTATGTGTGCATTTCAGATGGGTGCCATCAGCCCCAGTTCCAGTGCATAGCCTGCATCTCCCAGTAACTGACCCTGTGGGATATGCCCCCTAGCAAACATCTGGTACAGATGGGAGGTGTGCCAGATATGTGAGTCATGGTAACTGCCAGGGTTGCCAGCACACATGTTCAAGATGATTCCCTTGGCATTACACATGACTTGGCAGCTGATAGAGTGGTAGCCCTTTCTGTTAATGTAGACCCTACCCTTTTCCCCAGGTGGTGCCTTAATTTCTACATGAGTGCAATCCATGGCACCTAGTACTTTAGGGTAGTGCACTACTGGGTAGAACTGTTGCATATTTCTGGCTCTCTCCTCAGAGCTACGGGGAAAATATATGTGCTCGCTGGCATGTTGGAGCACAGCATCCAGGAATTGGTGGAGGATCCTGGATGCTGATGCCTGTGACACCCCCAGCATACCCCCTCTTGACCTGTAGCTAAGAGTCTAAGGGCTAGAGATACCTTAGTTTCCACTGGGATAAGTTCCCCTCGGTTGGCTCTGGCTATGTGTTGAGGGCTGCAGATGTTGCAGATTTCTTGTAGTGTGTCCCTGTCCACCCTGTAGTGCTCTACAATGTCCATGTAATGTAGGTTGTGATAAGTTAAACATGGCCTGAAAATGCTTCTCCTTCTCAGCCTAGGCCTATTGGCAGCAGCAGCAGCATTGGTTTCAACCTCTAGCACATACAAATGGATTAAAGCAGCAGCAGCCCCTAATTTTCTTTCTGCATAGACTTTGTGTCTGTACTCCAAAATTTCTGACATCTGCAGGAAAACCCAGCATGGAGTCTACATGGATTCTTTATAGCTTGTTGAATAGCTTCACCATGTTGAATTGCTTGATAAGCATGCAGTTCAGCTGCTTAGGCTGTAATTAGCATCTATGAAACATAGACAAAGATAGATGTAATCCATTAATAATCAACACCATTATAAAAAGACAAATGTGTAGCTAGCCAAACTGATGGTGAGGAGAGTTGTATATGTTTGGAAGACTGCAAAAAGCTTTTTCTTCAGGATATTTCTGTAGAGAGGAGAACTGAACTTCAGCAGGTATGCTCTCATTTTGTCACCTACATACTGCATATGCTGGAATATATTTAACAATAATGTGAAGCAAAGGCTTTTATACTTTTATCTGCATGCATTAGTTAGAAGTGTACTGATGACATGGGCATGTTTATCAAGCTATTTCAGAGGTACACGTGACTTGACAATACGTAATAAATATGTACAAATGTTTCAGGAACAGGTCCTTTGAGAGCACTTTTAGCACTTCAAAGATGTTTTGTTAGCAAAATGAGTCATTTGCCTGTTCTTTTGGGGAGGGGCAAAGAAGAGTTACCGTTATGTCACAAACTAGAATGGACTGTTCTTTTGGGGGAAGCACAGTTGAGTTACTGCTATGGTATTCCTGTGTTTTTTCCTTTTTATCACAGGTGAATATAACAGTGGGAGTGTGGGCCCTGTGCCACCTGATGTCAGTGTATCAGCAGACTCTGATGATGATGATGGCCAAACTGAGGCACAGTCGGGGGTGCAGAGGTTGAATCTGACACAGAATTTGACATACGGCCATCTCCTGGATTTCCATTGGACACAGCCAGGCGGCTATGCCTACCCAGTCCACCGAGCCCACAGATATTGGACAGTTGGAGGGTGAGGACATTGATCAGGGAAGTGTGGCTACTGTGGTTTCAGTGCCTGTTGACTCTGGTCATAGCTAAAGTATGGGTGAAGTGCCACACACGAGAATTGATAGGGATGCTTAGAGGGGGCCTGCTTTCCTTCCTCCACCTTGTGCAGGTGTCACATCCTGTGCCACTCAATGTATGTTTAGGGCAATCATGGAGGCAAAGGCATGTTCCCATAGGTGCTCCAGACAAATGCTCAGGGTTGTGGATGTGGTATATTCTGACATGAGTGACTGCCTCCACCGTGTTGTCAATTCACTGGATTGGATGAATGACACATTGGAAAAAGGGGTGTTTGTGGTGGACCGAGGGGTGTCTGTCATGGAATGAACAGTCTCTTTAATGGAATGTTTGCTTGGAGGGGAATGGCATCCTTGTGGGCGTAGGCCAGCCTCATCATTTGCTATCAGCCAATGTGGCCATGCCTGATCATGCTCCTGTAGTGGCAGTACTTCCACTTCTCTGTCAGTGAGTGTGCTGTCCACACCCAGATGTGGCAGACCATGAGGTCATGGTCTTGGGTGTCTCTGTGAAAGAGGCTTGTCCAGCAGACACTTATCACATTCAGGTAGTAACACTGCATCCGACCGTGGGTGTGAATGTGCCAGTGTAACTCCTGGCAGAGCCAGTTTTCATAGTCGAGGACAACGATAAACTGCCACAGCTACCATGCATGGCTCACATCTGTCTGACACACCAAGATGTAGAGCTAGTACAGAGCTTGGCTGTGTTTATGCAGGCACTCACACACCAATTTCACATAAAGGACCCCTACAGACACACATACAACAGTAACTCATTTTGTCTCACTGGCCATTTGTTGTTTTATCCCAATGTCTGCCTTCTTTGCTTTCTTACTCATATGCACTCACCAACCTTTTGTGTCAGCCTAGGCTTCCTGCCCCCCCCCCCCCCCCCCCCATGCAAAACACCCTTGCAAGTAATGTTAACTGTGCCATATCCCTGATTTCTATATTTTGGAGTCAGGGATACAAAAGCTGTGCCTGATGCTCAGGGTGCATAGCTAACTTGCTGCTTAGAATATCTACATTTGTGCTGTTGAACTGCTCATTGTACTTTTGACTTATATTTGCCCTGTAATGTTAGACAGTTGATAGCAGCAAAATTTCATAACTTTATAGTGAATGGTCTTGTAAGGGTTGTGAAGTCAGAAACTGCAATGTGTATCATTACTTTCTAACTTCTCTCTTTAATGGTTTTTCAGGGCAAACATATGGTGCACATCATAAGTCACGCCATCATATTTGGATCTTAGGACTGTATGACAGCACTGTAGTCAAACCTCATTAGAACAGTAATACAGTATAATGCTCCCTTTTGGATGTACCTCAAGAGACACATGCAACAGCTGAAGAGACCACAGGGCTTTCTCAGCAAGATAACACAGGGCCTACAAACCATGCCATGATGTATGTAGATAGATTAAAAACCATGTCACTGTAATCTGTCTGATATAGGATGAGGTGATGTCTGTCTGGCCTAGAGGCCAGTGTCTGACCATGCCCTAGTGGGATGACTGCATATCCAAAAATCTGATATAGCTAATGACATCAGCAGTGTTTGTTGACAATATGGTAATAACAGTGTCCCACATGCTGTGGTAGAAGGCTGGCTGTAATGTCAAGCAAGAGCACACACACACACACACACACACACACACACACACACACACACACACACACACACACACACACACACACACACACACACTTGACTGCAGTGAGAATAGAACCGCTATCTTTATAAGTACACAGACTACAGAGCACAGTACTTAGCACAAATGACACAGCACAAGTCTGACTTTTGCAAGACTGCAGCTGAACGTGTAGTACATGACATCAACAGGACATGTGTGAGACAAGATATTGGCATAGGTTCATAGCTTCGTAGGTTCATACAAGGCTACTACTGCAATGGCCCTAGGTTCATAGGTCCATGGGAAATTACTAGGCTAATGGCCCTAGGGCCTTTTCACGTCCAGTGAAGTTGTACCATTGTTCCCTTATACACCAAATTATGTAGTCCATATTTGCAAAACCATGGTCAGGACTAGTTGCCCCTGTAAAAGAGTGACATAGGTGAAACCCCTAGGATAATTTTACAATTTCCCATCCAATTGTGCAAGTTACACTTAAACAGGGTTATTGAGGAGCTCAGTTTAATGTGAATTGGGAGTTTGTTCCATAGCAGTGGCAATCTCTGGGAGACATAGCTGTCTCTCCAGCATGTCCTCTTGATGTCGCAGGCTAGGTTAAGGTCCCTACAGTGAGTGAGTTTTTCCCCATTTGATTTGTGGAGGTGCAACATTTCCATTAAGGCAGGGTTCCTGAGAGCTCTGTAGGCCAGGCCCAAGTCCCCTCTCAGCAGTCTATATGATACAGAGTTCAGTGACAGGACTTTCAGTTGTTCATGTATTCATGTGTTGAAGTTCCCTGGATTTTCTAGGTGAGAAACCCCTTGGGGTCTCACCAGTTGCTGCAGGTGTCTGATGAGGTACATGCAAAAGGGATAATTGCACTTTATTATTGGTCTGATGAGGGACTAGTACAGTGAATTGATAACATCTTTAGTCTTGGATTCTCTGCCCTTACCTATGAGGTGTGCAACGTAAAGGGCCTTCCTTACCACAGTGGACCCATGATAATCAAAGATGACATGCCAAAATGGATAATTGTGCATGTTTTTTGAGTTAAGTTTAAGTGGGTCTATGTTCACTTGCTGAAAAAAAAATGAGAATGGCTAAACCGTGAATGGTAAACAGCGAATGCAAACATTACAGAATGAAGACTTCTAAGAAAATACATACATGGAATGGCCCATGGTTGGCCAACAATCAGGAAGTAACGTGACACATAAGGTAAGTGAAGGGAAACCCTGTAAATTTGCCCTATTTCCCACTGTAGTGTGATCTTGGAGTTGGTATATATAGTTGGGGGGGATTGTGAAGGGAAACCTTGTAAATTTGCCCTATTTCCCACTGTAGTGTGATCTTGGAGTTGGTATATATAGTTGGGGGGGATGTGGAGGGTGCAGCCCTCCACATTGCTTGATTGTGTTCGTGATGTTGGCTGACTATGGCCATTTGATGTATTTATTTTTGTAGAAGTTTTTGCTTGTTAATATTCACATTCCTTGTTTACCTTTCTCTGTTTAGCTGTTTGCATTTTTTTATTTTCAGTAAGCGAACATAGACCCAGTTTAAGTGTGTGGCTCTGGCAACAATCATTTACGTATGTAAGCCTGTTTTGTAATGTGTTGACATTGTTTGGGGATTCAATGATTGCACCCAGTTGGCAGTCATCAGCTAACCTAATGAGCCACAGGCTATCTGTTATCACCTGAATTTCTGAGAAATAGATTCCAAACAGTAGGAGGCCCAGCACAGACCCTTGTGGAACACCACTGGTAACAGGTCTGCTGGTAGAGGTGGAATCCCAAGTATGACTGTATGTCCTCTGTTGGTGAGCCAGTTGGCTACCCATCTAATGATGTATGGGTTAATCCCCAGATGGGTGAACTTCTCACAGATGCCTCCGTGGAGGATTGTGTCAAAGCCCTTGGCCATGTTGAGATAGGCAGTATGTACTGATTTACCTTCATCCAGGGCTTTAGGGATGCTCTTGAATAATTCCATTAGGTTTAACAGGCATGATCTACCCTTAACAAAGACATACTGGGTTGGGTCAAGAGTTTGAAGGTCACCAATGTCCTTTTTGATAAGGTCCAAGATGATTCTCTCCATGGCCTTACAAAAAGGTTGGTCAGGCTTATGGGTCTGTAGCTCCCTGGGTCAGTTGAGGGATCCCCTCTGTGCAAGGGCAGTACAGTTGCTGTTTTCCACTCTGCCGGGAGAAAGCCAGTACATAGACTGTGGTTGAAGAGAGTACCCAGTGGGTCAGCTAACCCTTGCTTTACACCATTTAGTAAGCAGCCTGGGATGCTATCTGGCCCCACAGAGGCTGTGCTTTTTGCCTTGGTGAGTGCAGTTATGACCTGTTCTTTGGAGATAATAGGTAGACAACTGGTGACAGGTATGCTTTGGGGCATGATTTCTGGAGACAGGTGTGAAATATTTGCCAAATCTGTCTGCTAACAGGTTGGCATTGTCCTCAGATTCATTATGACTAGTACCATCCAGTATGAATTTGGTGCAAAGCTGGGCCTTCCCTTTTACATTAAAGATATAGCTAAAGAATGCTTTATGATCATCCTTAGCCATGGATGCTAATTTAGTTTCATAATTAGCTTTAGAGGACTTTACAAAATGTCTCATTTGCTTGTTCAAGTTATGGATGGTGTTCTTCTTCCAAGATTGCTCCTCTAATTCCTAGACATCAGTTTCTTTTTCATGTTGTATAATCTAGTTGTGCTAGATGTCCACCAGGGTGGCTTGTTTTTTCATGAGCAAGTTTGATCCATTCTAGTACAGCAAAGTCTATACACTTGTAAAGCTGTTTATACAGGGCATCTGTGTACACCTCAGTACAGGAGTCTTTACTGTCAGTGGTGGCAGGAGGTTTGAAATTATGTATGCCATCACTTAGGAGGCAATAGTTTGCTTTGGATAAACCTTTCAACCTTTTGGATCTTGAGGAGGGGTCAGGTACGATTGTTACATTGAACATGACTGATTTATGGTCAGACCTTACCAGGGAGGGTCTCACACATGGAGTGGTGCGGCAATCTCCAATGTTGGTGAGTAATAAGTCATGGACATTCCATCTCTTTGTGGGGGTGTGGACCAACTTTTCTAGAGCATTTGTGTTTACAAAGTGCAAGAACCTTAGGGCAAGCGTGTTTGAGTTGATATATGTATCCCAATCAATGGAAGGATAGTTGAAGTCACCCATGCTTAGGGTGTTTGGCTATATTATGAGGAACTTAAGTAGGTCCAGGAAGGCACTGTGTGGTTTCCATGGTTCATGCTGGTGGACCTGTAGCTAGCAATGCCGTGGAGGGGGGGAGGTCTTTCTTACAGTTAGTTGGACTTGGAGTAACTCTAGGGAGTTGTATTGCTTAACCAGTCATGAGGTATATTTGTCTTTCATGAAGTTGGATACACCTCCTGCTTTGTTTCTTACACATTCATTTTGTGGCCTGAATGTGTGGAAGGCATTATAGCCTTTCATGGCTGAAGTAGTCTCTGTGGCCCTAAACCATATCTCTGTGACAGCACAAATATCAACATCTTCCCAAACAAGTAGTGCTTCCACTCAGTGTAGTTTCTGATTTACACTCCTAGCATTAAGCAGTATAACCGTGAGTTTGTCTTTTGAGGATATTTTTACGTCAGGAATTTTGTTCTCATGACATTGCCTAAAAAAGGCATTATGGGGAGGCAAATACCTAGGCTAGTAATCGAAAGGCAAGAGGTGACAGATGAAGACCATCCCTGGCAAAGCAGCATGGGCTGTCAACCATATCATCCCAGGCTGACAAATACTAGATCTCCCTGGATTGACACCAGTAACTAAACCAATTGTTGAAGCTGATAATTATTTTGTTTCTTGTGAGGTATCATCCTGGGTGAAGGTAGAATGCTGCTTAGGGCTACGGGCATACCTAAAAACAAAAACAAAAAAAAAATCCACTGAAGACTTGCAGAGATATATCTCTCCAAGTCTTCAGTGATTATTTTTTGTTTTTAGTGAGATAATAGCTGACACACTGATACATTTGTTTTTATGTGTAGTGGGTTCCATTGGGACAATACTGTGTGTAGAAGGTTTGCATTTGTGAGGTCTCTGCTCTTTTGTCAAGCTTTTAATGACTATCTCTGCATATGTGGGTTATGTGTTGTGTACTTGGTCTGTTGAGGAGGTGAAGTGTAAGTACTGACAACCTGTTTGATATGTGGGTTGTTGTTGCCTGATAGAGAGAGCATTTATTCTAGATTCGTTGTACAGTTGCATCTCTCCCATACTATATTTATATTTTTTATGAGTACATGGTTGTCAGTATACATGAGGCAATAGAAGCCTAGCTTTGTAAAAACAGAAGAACCCTTATTAAACATATTAGATGGTCATTGTTAGCAGAGCGATTATTTTGAGCAGCAACAACTGGGCCTGTCTATAAGAACATAGGTGCTAGCCCAGAGGTGACTTTATAATCACCCAACCAGTAGTGAAGGTTGTGCTTGAACAGGGCCATTTAGGAGAACTGCTCACACACAGAGGGAGCCTATAATAGAGGAGTGTGAGTCATTGGGGATATATCTGTCTCCCTTGCATGTTCTGTTTATATCACAGGATAGGTTGTGAACCCTGGCCCAAGTTATTCCTGTCCTATTTAATTTGCAGATGTCCAGCATTTCCAGTAGGGCAGGGTCTGAGACTTCTGTATAGACCAGGCATAGATCACCTCTCAGCAGCTTGCAGGAAACTGAGTGCAGTGACAGGTCTTGCAGTGTTTCCATGTATGTGATGTTTGGAGGACCTGCTTTCTCTGAATCACAAACCTCTATTTTTTCTCCAATTGCTGCAGTTGTCTGGTGAAGTATGAACAGAAGGAAACCTTGTACTCGATTAGTGGTCTGATAAAGGTGGAGTACAACTGAGCTATGACCTTCCTGGTCTTGGATGTGATGTCCATATGTATGATGTGCCTAATGCAGAATGTGTGTCTCACTACTATGGACACATAGTGATGAAAGTGTAGATTGCTATGAACATGTGCTCACAAGTCAGTCTCATAACACTGTGTTTGAGCTGAGAGGAGTGCTATGTATATAATAATTAGCAGGGGTACTTCATGCCAAAGGGGACAATGAGGCATTGTTTGCTGTAAGGTTCAGTCTGTGAGTTTGGTAGCAGTCATTTGTCTCTGTCAGCCCCTTCTGTAATATGTTACCATCATTGGGGGAATCTATATGAGTGTGTCCAATTAACAGTCATCTGCAAACATGGTAAACCACAGGCCACCTACCATTGGCTGCACTTCAGGGAAGTAGTATCCACACAGTTGATGGCCCAGCGCAGATCCTTGTGGTATTCCATTGATGAGTGGACTAGTAGTGGAGGTGCAGTCCCAACTTTGAGAATGCGTTTTCTGTTGGTGAGCCAGTTGCCGATCCAGCTAGTACTGTATGGCTTAATTCCCAGATGGGACATTTTCACTATGAGACATGAATGGGAGATATTGTTAAAGGCCTTGGATAACTGAAGGTAAATAGTATGACCTGTTATCTGTCATTCAGGTATTTGGGGTCTGTATCAAATAAGTTCCCGAGGTTCAATAGGCAAGATCTCTCATTGTCAAGCACAACATGGGTCAACTCAAGTGCGTGGAAGGTCAACTATGTCCCTGTGAATAAGGTTCTTGCTGATCCCTTCCTTAGTCTTACAGGTAAGGCTTGTTAGGCTGATGAGTCAATAGTTGTAGTTCTGCACATTACCAGATTGATGTGCATTGCATATGACACAACATTTGATATTACTTTCTGTAGTGTAAGTGATATGTGTGTGGGAAAAGTACTGAAACACCAGGGTTGCAGTGCTGGGGGTGGGGGAGACAATACATGGCTTTATTGTATATACGTGACATACTGTAAGATGGGGCCTTCATTCCTTTAATTTTTCCACATGTAATGTCATGTCATGTCATGTGCAAGAAATGGACAATAAATAGCAGCAATACTTAATAATATGTAGTTTTTCATTATCCAACAATTAGCAAAGTGTATATGCATGCAAGATACACCTGTTTGCACACTGTTTAGCAGTGTGGAAATGAGAACCAGTTTTCTAAAGTCTGGCAGTTACTACTGAGTCTACTTAACTGACTCTGTGTCAGCACGTGTTACTGCATTGATACTTTCCTTTTTGGGGACAGATGGTACTGGGTTCAAAACCTTTTCTCTCTCTCTTTTTTTCCTTTTCCAGTGTTTGCATGCTGTGAGGCTCAGAGTGAACATGAGAAATGGAGGAAAATGGCAGATTTGGCTGTGTTTATTTTATTTGTGTGAAGTGCAACAGTGTACAAACTAGAGACCTGGAGCAGACAGGACCCAGACTGCCAAAAAAAAAAAAAAACTGATACATTCAATTAAAACTACTGGGTATCGCGCAAATCAACTAAGTGATGCTGTGTGTGGTTAACAGGGAGACCTTAAGAATGAATGATAAAATAAGCAATATCATTTAACTACTCCTGTAGTAGCAAGTATAAGTGTAGGGCTGGAGTACAGATGGTCCTGGGTTCTAGTACAGGGTGTGCAACCTTTGTTTTACTGCTGTGGCATTGCAGTTTATAGCAGTGAACTGCAGCATAGACATGTGTTTTCTTAGCCTTGTTGTGGCAACAGATGTAAGTGGAGGACTTCACAAAAACATGGATGGACCAACTCTTCATACCACACGAAAGAGAGGCAAGGAAATCCACTATCAGGACATATAGTTCTTTATTACAACTGTTCTGGTACCTTAGCTTTTCACCTTCTACTGGAACATTTACAGCTTCCTAATATGTCCCTTTATATATCATTTTAAACCAACAATAAATCAATTAAACTTTCCTAATTACATTAATTACATAATTAAATAAATGCTTCACCATATAACCAGTTTTCTTTAAAAAGTTACAAACACTCTGAAAGGAAATGTTGTTCAATCTATAAACAATACCCCCGTTGGCTACAAATTAATTCATGATAATATTTAAATATGACTGTGATACCTTTTACACAAATAAATATCTACAAATGCATAAATAAAGAATATATCTATGCAAAATTGTGTACATCCATATCAAATATTTCCAAATTTAAATACATTCACTTTTAATATATCATAAATTAATACACATACCAAATGTGAATTCTTAAAACATTATACATGCTTTTAAACTTAATTTTTAGAACTTTATTTTCTCAACCTGATATTTTAACTTTTAATAACAATGATTCAAATACATTACTAATCTGTATCAAATATTAAGATTATTTTCCAAATTCATTCCCTGGGGATATAATGTATGAAAATTAATAATCATTCGACTTTCCAGTTTGTTCAACTGATGTTTAAAATTACCACCTAAAGATGTGGGACATGCAAGAATACTAAAAAATAAACTATCTTCCAACCCTTTGTGTTTTGACAGGAAGTGCATAACCACTGGACTTTCAAGTTTTTTCCTTCTCACATCACTGAGATGTTCCATGATGTGCACCTTAACCTTCTTCGTGGTTTGAGCAATATACCAAAAAATATGGTCACAAATACATCCTATAATATGAATCACACCACAACTATCACAGTTGTAGTATTCATTTGCCCCGTACAGTCTGCCATTGAGCTTAGTTCCATCTAAACTTTTAACCCTATGACAAACTGAACGCTTTCTGCAACCATGTGATCCTACTCTCTTCCCCATGGCATGAAAATGTCTAGATTTTGAATCTTTGGTATTTAATAATTCTTTTATATTACAATATATGCCACAGGAAAAAGTTATATGCTTTGGAAACAAACATCCAATGGAGGTGTCATGAATCACTATTTCCCAAGCTTGTCTAACTATGCTCTCCAAAACAGGCGAAAAATTAGAATATCTGGTAACAAAAAATAACCTTTCTTCCATCCTTTCATGCTGCTCAATGTTTCCACTTCCACTGCCATGTGAATAACATTCATTGATACCTCTCATAACACCAGTGTTCACAACTTTGTTTCTAGCCTTTAGCAGTATGTGTTCACTATACCCTCTCTTCTGTAACCTGATGAATGTATCTTCCAAATTCTTTTCCTTTAAATTTATTTCATAAGTGTTGGTAAAAATTATCTTAAATTCACTATGAGGCAGTGAACTAATCAAATGAGGGGGATGCATACTGGTTGCATATAAAAAATTGTTAACTGCCATGGGCTTCCTGTAAGGCTTATATTGTACCCTTTTTGTTCCAGCAACATAAAAAGTGACATCCAAAAATGAAATGCTATCCCCGCCAATTTCCCAAATGAATTTCAACTCATGTGAATTATTATTTGAGTCCCATGAAATTTATAAATTCTGCCTTTTCTCCTTTACATATAAATAGTAAATCATCTGTGTACCTCTTGTAGTATACTACACTTTCCATAAAGTAATCCTGTCGTAACATAAACTGATTTTCAAATTCTCCCATATAAACTATGGCATACGAAGGGGCAAAAGCTGCCCCCATCACAGTACCCCTAGTTTGCAGGAAGAATTTGTTTTTCCATGTAAAATAATTATGTGTAAGACAATATCCAAGCAAATTCAAAAGAAATGCAGAACGTGGCCCTTCACCCAGTTTTTTGGCCATTGCTTCCATACCCCACCTAATGTTAATGTTGGAATATAATGCATTAACATCTACTGTTGCCCAGAAGTAATCATCTTCCCATTTCAAATTTAACAATTCCTGACAAACTTGTTGGGTGTTCTTAACATGTTATGGAATTGTGGCCAACTGTTTTTTAAAGTGAAAATCAAAAAATATATTAACATTTTCAAGAAAAGAACCCACCCCAGAAATAATAGATCTTCTGGGAGGTTTTAACATGCTTTTATGAACTTTAGGAATTGCATACATGAATGGATGTCTAGGTGTTTTAACCATCAATTTTTGTACATCATTATGTTTCAAAAAACCAAGCGTTTCACCACGTTCCAAAATATCTTGTAACTCAGTCTTGAATGTGTGTAACGGGCTGTGTTGCAATTCAACATAATATCCCTCTTCTGATATTATATTAGAAACCATTTCCTCATATTGCAACACATTCATAACCACCCAGTTACCTCCCTTATCAGCTGTTTTATATACTCTTATTCAAGTTGCGTTGAAGTTCTTGTAAAGCCATCCAGTCTTCCTTAGTTAAATTGTATGATTCAAAATTCCTAATAAAATGTGCATAAGCATTTTCCACTTTTTTGCACACTAAATTGTCAAAAATGTTTATGGCTGGACTACTTTTGGGGGGCATGAAATTACTGTCTGATTTGAATCTGGGCATTTCTAAACAACCATTGTTTGTGTCTTTCGGCTTTTCCCGGTCCGGGGTAGCCACAGTGGAACTCCGGTCCGCTAATGATTGTCAGTTGATTTTTACTTACCGACTTGCCAGGCCTGGCACACAACCTTCAACGAAGGTACGCCCATTCACGTATGTCTCCACGCAGAAGACGCTCTAGATGAGAATCGAACTGGACAGCGTCTTACTGTCAGGTGACAACGCTACCGCAGCACCACCATATCCAGTAAAAAAAGGCTCAGATATGCCACTATTTTTCTCAAATTCCCATCTGAATCAACTTCATCCAAGTTTATACATGCCTCATATATTTCATTGTCATAAATACTAAGATTTAATAACTCATCTTCATCAGAAGATTCCCTATCATATGCATCCCTCCCATCAATAAGAGGTGCATCTGATTTTTGAAAAAATACTCTTAAGATTCAATTTATGGCAGAATTTTTTAACATCTATAATCACATCAGCCAAAGATGGGATTCTGGTCGGAACAAATTTTGCACCTTTAAGCAATACCTTGCTAGTATAGTCTGAGATCACAGTGTCGGTCAGATTAATGATTTTCAAAGCATTCTCTTCCAATGCATTGGACATTCCACTATCCACATGCACATTATGATCTAAATTCAACACATCTTCTTTACATGCTGGAACTTCCAAAATATCTGAAGCCCCTAACAATTCTACAAACATGTCAATATCAGAATCCACATCATGAATTATATCTATGATATTTTCTCCACATTTTACAGCTTTAGAGACTCCAGAAGTCCCTACCATCTTTCCACTGTGCAAACCCATTTGCTGATTTGCTTTCAAAACATCATTAACTCCCACTGTATCACAAATATTATCAGCCATGACAGTGTTAATGTTAAAAAAACATAATTGCGATGTATTTTCTTCAGGTTCTAAAACTGTGTTGTACATCACACGATTTGAAGAATCATATTGCATTAAACTCAAATTATTTACTCCATTACCAGCATTATGCACAGTGGCAATATCGCCCACATGCTTAGCATTTACATTTAACATTTCCCCTGTCATTCGTATTGCTTCACATATTTGTTCAGATGTTGAAAATACATTTTGTTCACTAGTTACATTGTTAACCTGTTTCACCACATGGTGAGAAGAAAAACAAATTTTTAAGTCATTATAGTCAGTAGAGAACGTGTTACTTACACATTCATTCAAATACAACTGTTTTACTTCCTTCTGTTCTTTCTGTCACCTCTCCCTCTTGTCATTTTGGCTTTTGAATGCTGTTGAGCTGGCACGTGCCCTTCTGCATAGTTGTTTGTTTCCAGTATCTCTTGTGATTTAACCTCCTCAAAGGAAACACTTTATCTTCCCAAAACTTGTTAACCCAATGAAACGGATGAATCATGGACCCGAGAGCCATTCCTTCTACCTCTCCGATAGTTACTGGCACACCTCTTTCATGAGCGAACATAGATTGTACCATTCAGAAAGGCTTTAATATCTCTGTTCAGTTTTTGTTTTTTCCTTTCAATAACATTATTCTCAACTTTCTGCACATTGGAATTAATTTGCTCAATTAGTTGTTTGTACCTTTGACCAGGAATCTCTTTTTGAAGTACTTCCTGTAATGCTGTAATCTTCCCCTGCAGTTTTTCCATGTTTCGGGCATTCCTCTTAATCAGGACCCGCAACCAAGCGATGGTACACTGTAATGAGGCCTGCCTCAATTCGGCCAAAAGATCGCCTTCCTCCTTGATAAAATTACCGGCCGGCAACCGGTCTATGTGAAGCCCCCTGGGAGTGATGTCCAACAAAATATATGTCTCTAACAGTTTACTATCATAAAAGATAGTAATTTCCCTGGTCATTAGTCTTTCCAATGTGGAAAATCTTTCCATTTCATTATTTTCAGACGGTGACCCCCAAGGGTCCAAGGTAGTAAATCTACGCTCACGATCAACCAAAAAGTCTTTTAAAAGAACAACTGGGTGTAGTTACCATGGTCATAGTGGTTTCCATGCCCCAAACAGAAAATCACTTCAGAAAAACATAGATGGACCAACTCTTCATACCACAATATGTCCCTTTATATACCATTTTAAACCAACAATAAATCAATTAAACTATCCTAATTACATTAATTACATAATTAAATAAATGCTTCACCATACAACCAGTTTTCTTTAAAAAGTTACAAACACTCTGAAAGGAAATGTTGTTCAACCTATAAACAATACCCCCGTTGGCTACAAATTAATTAATGATAGTATTTAAATATGACTGTGATACCTTTTATACAAATAAATATCTACAAATGCTTAAATAAAGAATATATCTATGCAAAATTGTGTACATCCATAACAAATATTTCCACATTAAATACATTCACTTTTAATATATCATAAATTAATACACATACCAAATGTGAATTCTTAAAACATTATACATGCTTTTAAACTTAATTTTTAGAACTTTATTTTCTCAACTTGAGTAAGTGGAGGACTGCCATAAATGTGGCTCTGGGTTCAAATCCAGCATATTCCATATACTTTTACTGTTGTTCCACTTCCCATTATAGTCAATCTCACTTATTACACCTGACATAGTGTAGTTGATATTAATTACATGTATGAGGGTTGAGACACTAATATATGAATTATTTCTTTCTTTATTTATCTATGTATTATCACATTTATTATCAAATGTATGACTGTGGGTATACTGTGTACTATGCTCCTGTAAGTATATTTCTGCTCTCTGAACTGTCATGGCCTTTACATTTTACTAACACACTTACACAACTGCCTGTACTTCAAATAACTTTGAACCTGCATTACTTGCCACTATTGCACACCACTTACCGTCACGCAAGCACATTGCTCGGCAGTGCACACTTCCAAGGACAGTGTTTGTGTGATGGTAAGCCATGCAACATTTTCAAAGAGTGTTCATATTCCCAGTAAATGCAATAACTGGAATTGGTGGGAAACCATCAGTCTCCATTGCTGTTGATCCATGGAAGACATGGCAGATTTTTGTGGAGAGAGTGTAAGATTTAGAGTTCAGAGATGGGGTGTCTAGTAGTCTAAGATTTTTTTGTTGGACTCCTAGTGAAACACCACAGTGCCAAGTTGCTGCAGGGGGACTATTCTGGGTCCCAGTCCCTTTCTATTCTGGGTCCCAGTATGAGTCAGAGGCTTGGGATAATTTGGCCCGGGCTGTGACCAGTGCCATTGATATCTCCTGTACTAGTGACCAATGTAGGCACCACTTTACTGACCTACATTGGAGGAAGAGGGGTACCCTTGATGCTTTGATCAAGGAATGTAAGACAGAGGACATCCCACAGATGCATAAGTATAAACTACAGAGAGTACTTGTAAGACTTAAAAGCTGAATATATGCAAGACTGGCATTCATAAAGGTATTCTGTTCTGGTCTCTTGTTTCCACAGCTGCCATGGAGAGGGAGTGCAATATTAGGATCCATGCCACTAGATTGGCGAGGATGAGGGAGGAATGTGGTATGTATGCAGCAGAAGAGTAGTGCTATTGTAGCATTAAAAGTTAAAGATAGCTTTTTTAGTATTTTATACAGTTGTAACAAATTGAGTATGCATATCTCATCTATGAAAGCAAGAATGCATTATATAGTCTGTAGCACAAAGAAAGATAGCTTTTTTGGTATTTTGTAAAGTTGTGTTTAATTGAACATGCATATTCAAACTGAAAATGCAAATATGCATGCATTAGTCTGTAGCACAAAGAGTACAATATTAGACATTAGTCAGAGGTGGTGGGTTCAAATACTACATTCCCAACTATACAATAACTGTTAATTCTTCAATTATGTGTAACTTATAGGTTTAAAGTAAAAGCTTTATATCAGTGGCACACTTGCCCTGCTATAAACTGTAATCTGAATAATTGGAACATGCATATGTGCAAAATATGCACATGTAAAGGAGTACTTGCTGCAATCTGTACTATAGTGCACATCTGTTAGGAGGTGGTAGTCTTAAAAGTAATAAGTTATCTTGTTAGGGGGTGGTAGTCTTAAGAGTAAAGGTTAAGATAATAGAGTCAAATAATTATAATATTGCATTGTATGTTCCATATGAAGGTACTAATGTTATCTCTTTTTTTCTCCTCTCACCCCAACCCTTATCTCTCTCTTTTTTTCATTATGTGTTGTCAAAATGTGTCCATGTCATCAGTGTGTACCACATCACAAAATGCTCCACAGCACAGCTGGGTAGGCACGTCCCACAGGATTCACCTGCCCCCACTTCACCAGCCCTGGCACCATTGCCCAGTATGTCTGGGATCTGATCTGACAGCACCACCTCTGCTGCCCCTGCACTACCTGCCTCCTCAGGTATTTCTGCCTTGGAGTATAAGCCAGTGGTCCTCTACAGGAGCAGTGACAGGGGTGGTGAGTTTATCACCTGGCTGAACTACCAGAGATTGTGCATAGGGTTATGCACCACACTGTTGATGCATGCCTACACCAGATGGAGGGGCTGCCCTCCCTCATTTATGTAGGACCAGGAGGAGAAAAAGGAGACATTGAGAGGTCCAGCCAGTGGTGGAGTGAGGACAGTGAGGGATAGTCCTGTGGGTGAGGACTTGATTCTGACTGTTAACCAGCTTGATGTCCTTGGGTGTTGGATGTCCCCACCCTCTCCCAGTCCATGGTGTCTAATGAACTCTTGCATTCATCATCATCCTTATATCTTGTCTTTTTATCTTGTCTGTCTGCAATTGCTTCCTCGCCTACCAGACTTATCAGACCCAAACATATCTACATCACTTCCCCAATTGGCACCTGTCTCACAAAAAAAAAAATGTCCCATACATAGCTCTCCATTTTGCACACTTATCTTCTTGACACACATGATTCGGTCCAATTGACTATACAACATGATTTTGTTGTGGGCACCCCTCTCTCTGGAGGTGACGGTCTAAATTCAGCTAATATTCTGCATATATGATGTGTTTTTACTGTTGAAGAAATGGATAGCTACTGTTCCTTCCTACCTCCCTCCTGCACATTTCTGTATTGCTTACCAATTGTTCTTCCATTACTTGCTCCCCATTTCACCACTGTCCTATCTTTCCCATTTCTTTTCCTTAATGCTTGATTGCATTATGATGCACATCGCACACCAATGCCCAGCAATGGTAATACAAAAGTAATTAAAAGTGTTAGATTCAGTTGTATTCGAAGGCAGTACCATATGGCTCCAAAAAAGGAATGTATCACTGCATTAACCACATTAACACCTGCTGCCACAGAGTTAGTTAAGTAGCAGATATATTCCACAGAATCAGCACTGACTGTCAGACTTTAGCAATGTGGCTTGCATTTTTGCAATGCTTAGAAATGCACAAACAGGTGTATCATGCATGCATATGCACTTTGCTAACAGTCTCTCAAACCAGCTATTCCTTGCACTATGGAAATGTATGTATTATACTGTGTTTCTGCTGTTTACTGTCCACTTCCTTTGTAAGACATAAAAGTATATGCAGAAACATTACAAACTGAGGGCCCTATCTAACTATATGTCATATATTTAAGATACATCTATGTGTTGGCACTCCCCCAAGCACTTTAACCCTGGGGTCTCAACACTTTTTCCACACATATATCAACCATACTACAAAATATAATATCAAATGTTGTGTGGTATACAATGCACATCAATTTGATAGCATGCAGAACTACAGCTACTGCCTCATGAGCCTAAAAAGCCTTATCTTTACAGCTACTGCAGGAATCAGCCTGGGCCATATCCAGAGGGACAGAGTGCCCTTCTACACACTTGACCCTACCCATTTTGGGTTTGACAAGGGTTGACCTTGCTTATTGACCTTTGTGGACTTCTTGGATACTGACCTCAAAGTCCTGGATGAGGGATACTGGCTATGTTGAGTTATCCAAGGCCTTTGACACTATCCCCCATTCATGTCTCATAGTGAAGATCTGTCATCTGTGAATTAGGCAATACAGTACTAGATGGATAGCCAACTGGCTCAACAACATAATGTACACTCTCAAAGTTGGGGACTGTACCTCCATCACTAGCCCACTCACCAGTGGAATACCACAAGGATCTGTGCTGGACCCTCGACTGTTTGGGAAATACTTCCCTGAAGCACAGAAAACAGTAGGTGGCCTGTGGTTTACCAAGTTTGCAGATGATTGCTAACTGGACACACTCATATAGAATTCCCCAATGATGGTAACATATTACAGTAGGGGCTAACACAGACTGAGGACTGGTGACAAATTCACAGACTGAACTTTAAGCATACAATGGCATTTTGCCACCTTTGTCAATGAAGTACCCCTGCTAATTATGATAAATATAGCACCACCCTAAGCTCAAACACAGTGTTGTGAGACTTGGGAACACATGTTGATGGCACTCTACACTTTCATCACTATGTGCCCATAGCAGTGACATACAATCTGAATTGCACACATCATACATATGGACCAGGGTAATCATACCTCTGTTGTACTCTACCCTTATCACACCAATAATGGAGTACAATGCTCATATCTCTTTATACCTCAGCAAACACCTGCAGCAATTGGAGAGAACACAGGGTTGTGCCTGGGAGACTCCCAAGCCTCCAAACCTGACATACATGGAAAAACTGAAATACCTGTCACTGTATTCGGTATAATGCAGGCTGCTGAGATGTTACCTTTGGCTGCTGTGTAGAGCAGTTTCAGACCCTTCCCTTCTGTAAATGATGGACATCTGCAATTCAAATGGGACAACTATAAGTTGTCCCAGGGTTCTCAACATAGCCTGTGACATAAAAAGAGCATGCTGGGTAGTCAGATATACACCACAATGATACACACTCCTCTGTGACAGGCTTCCACTGCATGTGAAGCAGTGGTCCTGAATGACTGTGTTCAAGTGCAAGCTTGACTACTGTTTGGGTGATTGTAAAGTTACCGCTGGCTGACACCTGTGTCCCTCATGGACAGGGCCAGTTGGTGCTGCTCACAAACACTCTATGCTAAAAGCAACCATACAACTATGCTCAATAATGGTACTTGTGTTTTTACACAGCTAGGCTAGTAGCCTCAGGCCTCACAAACTGTTGTCAGACACATGGCCTACTGATGTCATCTGCTAATAGTTCACCTGTGCTTTTGTATAAAGAAGAGTTGTGCCATGGTGCTTGCGTAATGTACTGTGGTCTGTAGTCTGTGTACCTAGATAGTTAGGGGCTGTGTTCTCACTGCAGTCGACTGTGTGTTTGTATGTGTGTGTTTGTGTGTGTGTGTGTGTGTGTGTGTGTGTGTGTGTGTGTGTGTGTGTGTGTGTGTGTGTGTATGTGTGTCTAGACAGCAGAGCAGACGTGTTTCCTATAGTTACTTTTCCAATTACATAGATTGCCAGTATTTTCATACTTGCTCATGACTACGTGTCCATTTCATACAGGCCTCCCAACCTCTTGTCTCCCACATGGCCTGATGATGTCAAGTATAAATTCACCTGCACTCCTGTATAAATCAGACTTCAGCTGTGGTGCTTGCATTACGTACTGTGTTCTGTAGCCTGTGTAATTAAATAGATAGGGGTTCTTTTCTCACTGCAGTTGACTGTGTGTGTGTATGTATGTGCGTGTGTGCGTGTGTGTGTGTGTGTGTGTGTGTGTGTGTGTGTGTGTGTGTGTGTGTGTGTGTGTGTGTATGCATGTGTCTAGATAGCAGAGCAGATGTGTGTATCTTACAGTTACTTCTCCAATTACATGGATTGCTAGTATATAAATACTTGCTTATAGCTAAACACTCATTTCATACAGGCCTCCCAACCTCGTCTCCCACATGGCCTACTGATGTCATCTACTATTATGTTCACCTGAACTGTTGTATAAATCAGACTTGTGCCCTGGTGCTTGTGTAATGTACTGTGCTCTGTAGTCCATGCACTTAGATAGGCAGGGATTCTATTCTTACTGCAGTCAACTGTGTGTATGTGTGAGCTGTTGCTTGATGTTACAGAGAGCGTTTTACACCAGAGTGTGGGACACTGTTATCTTCTCCTCAAGAGACACGGCTGATGTCATCAGCTATAAAATATTGTCTGACACACCCCACGTCAGACTTGAGCTGTGGTGCTTGACTTGCGTAAAGTACTGTGTTCTGTAGTCTGTGTACTTAGATAGGGAGAGGTTTGCTTCTCATTCCAGTCAACTGTGTGTCTGAGTGAGATCTTTTACTTGATATTACAGAGAGCGTTTTACACCATCATGTGGGATACTGTCATCTTCTCCTCCACAGAGACTGCTGATGTCATCAGCTATATCACAATTTTGGATTTGCAGTATTCCCACCACGGCAGGGTCAGAGACTAGCTTGGTGTCCAGGCAGAAGTTACTTCATCCTATACAATAAAGTTTACAGTGACTTGGCTTTCAATCTATCCACATACATAATGGCATGGTGTGTAGGCCCTGTGTTATTTTGCTGAGAAAGCCCTGTGGCCTCTCTACCTGCTACACGTGTCTGGTGAGGTACATTTATACTCTATTAGTGTTGTAATTCAGTTTGACTATAGTGCTGTCATACAATCCTAAAATGTCAATATGATGGTGTGACTTAGGATGTGCACAACATGGGCTTTCAATAGCAGTGTGGATAGTTGATGGTAAAAGTTCAGATTGTTTTCCAAATGTGTTCTCAGTGCTTGCATCACTGGGTTTCTGCATAGCAGGACTGTTGTCAATGCTGTGATTAACATGGAACTCCACTTTTCAGACAGAAAACATTGCAAACACACATTTCTGCATTTATTGTAGATTATGTGCCTTTGTCACTATTCAGATGTGTGTGTTAGCTCCTACTGTACCATTGGTGGACTCAATAATTGCACACAATATGTAAGAATCAGCAAATTTGGTAAGGCAAGGGGCATATACTTTAGCCTGACCTGTTGTGAGATAAAATTTAAACAGTGAAGGGCCAAGCACAGATCCTTTGGGTTTGTCAGTGGTGTCAGCTCTACTGGTGCAGGTTATTCACCAACTTTCACATGATGTGTTCTGTCAGTGAGACAATTGTTTACCCATCAACTGATATAAGGTTTAATCCCCAGCTTGTTTTTTCCTCAATGATACCTGTGTGTGAATGTGTCAAAACCCTAGGCCAGATCACAATAGGCAGTATGCACTGTCTTATCTTCATCCAGGTCTATCACATGGAATTAATGTGCTATGACAACATCAGAGATCATCTATGGTATAACCCAGCATATACACCTTCCTGATACAGTTGAATGCACACTTCAACACTCCCCCCACATGGCCTATGTCCCCATACAAGGGTGTACATTGACATGCATCCACCTTTGTTGGGGGGACAGCACCTGATGTATGCATGTAAAGAGACATCCTGACTCTCCTCGACTGTGAGGTAGACCAACATGTCATAATGGATCTCCTATACATGTACACTAGTAATATTCCTATTCCTGGTGTGTGCACTAAACCTGTGTGAGTTGTTACAACTACATCAGGTCCATTGCATGTGATAGATGTCCTCAAAGAGGTCATTGAGGGCATACATGATGACAACAGTATCATTTTGTGGAATTTGAACAGGTCAAGGCATTTGACAAAAATCCATGCTGAAATATTCAATAAGCACTGTCATATCTGGCCATAAACAGCTAAATCACTAAATGGGTTGACCAGTGTATGACATACATGACATCTCACAACATTGAAATGTGTGACATGACATATATCTCAGGTCCAGTGATCAGGTCGGTACATCAGGGGTGTCTGCTAGGCCCTTTCCTGACCATTAGTTCAGTGATGGACATCACAGATGACAAACACATGTTGTGTCCAAACAGATCCCTGAAGGACTACAGCTTGTGTGCAGTCATTGACTCCAACTATGATATCTGTACATACAGATCAACACATACCAGAGACTGCTGCCACAGCCATGACAACACCTGCATTGAAAAGACACATGGAGGGATTTGTTGAATCAGGAAACAGACACACCACTCAAGTATAATGTGGACATCATACCCTATAATCAGACCTATAGGTATGTAACCTGTGTCCTGGGGTAGAGGTAAGTGGTACATCCACCAGCATGTGGTCACAGTGCTGACTACTCCTTTGAATGTAACACAAGCACTGGGTATGTGAAGAACATGCACACCAGAGGCCATAATAACTTCATGGTTCCCAGGCTTCATCACACCAATAACTGTGTACAATGCACCCTTCTTCATGTGCCTTCCTACCCACCTTCCAGTGATGTGTAACTAAAGTGTACCACCATTGTCACAGTGCGCTGTCACACAGATTATTGGCCATACCTAGGTATTTTTCTAGGGAATATACATGTCTGTCTGATGGTATGGAACAATAAGTTCATAGGTGCTTACTAGACTAACAACCACAAGGCACTTTTTAAGCCTATCCCTGCATCCCAAATCTCTTAAAAGTTCTGATACCCTTGATAAGTGTAAGCAGGGGCTTGGGAAATGAAACATTTACAAGCAGGGCCCTTGGAGATGAACCATTTGCAGGTTGCCTGTGTCCATTAGGGACATAGGTGCCAAACCAGTGATGGATTTCCTGTTCCCCATCCAACTGTCCAAGTTACACTTGAATTGGGTTAGGGAGGAACTCTGCTTCATGTGGATGGGGAGCATCTTCCAGAGAAGGAATAGTATCTGGGATACATACCTGCCTCTCCAGCAGGACCTATTTATATCACAGGCAAGGTTTAACTCCAGTGCTCTTTGTTTTGTGGATATTTAGGAGGTCCATCAGTGTGGAGTCTGACAATGCCCTGTATGCCAGGCATAGATCTCCCCTCAAAAGCCTATAGGAGACAGAATACAGGGATAGGGCCTTGAGGTGGTCTGCATTGTATTTACCCCCTGTATTCTTTTAGTGAGGAACTTCTGTGGACATTTCAATTGTTGGATATGCCTGGTTAGGTACATACCATAGGGGGCATTGTACTCAATGATAGGTCTGATGTCAATGATGGGTTGTGTGGGGGGGGGGGGGTTGGCATAATGGTTAAGGTGTTTTCCTTACAGACAGAAGATGCAGAGTTTTATTCTCACATGGGGTAACTGGCTAGGCTTAAAATGGCCCTCAAGGGCAGTTAGCCTAGTTCTAATTTATGAACCTATGATGAATGTGGAATATAGTGGAACAATGCCTTCCTTGGACCTAGATGACATACCTTTATTTATAACTTGCACAACATAAAATGATTTCCTCACTACTGTAGACATGTGATGGTTAAAGTCTAGATTACTGTCTGTGTGTGTCCATAACTACTGGTTGAACTGTAAGGGGTGTGTTGTCAATATGATAGTTACCAGGGGTGGATTATTTCTTGATGGATACTGTTATGCATTTCTTGTCATTTAGTTTTAGTTCATAGCTCTGATGCCAGTTATTTGTCTGTGTCATCCCTTCCTGGAGAACATTTGTGTCAGTGTGGGATTCAATGACACGTCCTAATTTGTAATAATCTGAAAATGTAGTCAGCCAGGGACCATTGACATTGGCTTTGGCTTCAGAGAAGTAAGTACCAAAAAGGAGTGGTCCAGAGACAGATACCTGAGGGACTCTACTGGTGACTGACCTCTTTGTAGAGGAGGACTCCGCTTTTCTAACTTCATGGGCAATATCTGTGAGGTAGTTGGCTATCCACTGGGTGATATATGGGTTTGTACCTAACCTCTTGAATTGGCCAACAATGTTTGAGTGGGGTATTGTGTCAAATAACTTGGTCAGGTGAAGATCGGCAGTGTGAACCATTTTGCCCTCATCCATCGCTTTGGTGACTTTCTCAAAGAATTCCACCTGGTTGAGTAGGTATGTCCTGCCATTGATGAAACCAAACTGGGTTGGTTCCAGTGTCTGGAGGTTTACTATATCACTATCGATCATTTCTATAATTCTTTCTAAGGCTTTACATATAAGACTAGTGAGACTTATGGGTCTGTAGTTTCCAGGGTCTGTAGACTGGCCACCTTTGTGCAGAGGGATGACTGTTGCTGTTCTCTATTCATGAGGCATGAAATCTGTTTGGAGGCTACAGTTAAATAGCAATTCCAGAGGCCCTGATAGGTCATATTTCATGCTGTTTAAATGGCATCCTGGTATACTGTCTTGCTGATTGATGCGGTGTTCTTGGCCTTAGAGAGTTGTTACACTAGATGCATGTGTGCTACCTTTTTAGCTTATGTATACACTACATACATAGGTGTTTGACAACATTAATGGTATGTATATCATTTTTGACAGTGTGGATTGTGTCATAGATATATGCCATGCACACAAGGCAACTAGCCTGTATTGATCATACTGTCACATACAAGTATAGCAATGTCCCTCCTAACATCTTCTGCAGACATTACAGTACCAGGACAGTGTGTGTGGTTACCCTCATAGAGTGTGGATGTATCATAATAATTGCCAACTATGTGTGTGCATGCTCATCTGCTGTTACTGCACATCACATATGTTATGTCAGAGGCATAGGATTAGTGGCAGTATTATTCTGATATTGTCCATGATTTTGGTTGGTTCGTGCAATGTTTTCCTTGCTCCATTACCTGTGGTCATCTTGCTGGAGACCTCTGCTGAAACTACACTGATATTCAGGTATATCATTTTGCACAGCTTCCCAATATACACCCTACCCCAATTGTATGTCAGATCCCTGATAGATGTCCTCTGCATTATTCATGTAAGGATGCTTATCTCACACATACATTCTCCCAATTGTTATATCACCTTGTGTGACAATCACAGGCAGCACATTTTCATTGTACAGTCCATACTGTTCCATATATATATATATATATATATATATATATATATATATATATATATGTGTGTGTGTGTGTGTGTGTGTGTGTGTGTGTACTTGGTGCTGCTACAACCATCTTCCATTGACATGCCCTCCTCTGCTGTACATGCAGGAATTTCACCTGTACTCTTTCCCTGTATTCATTCCTATGGTTCATCTGTGTGTCCCTATTCAATACACACACTTCCCCTGGATGATCATTTTACATGGCAGTCCTGTATCCTGGTACAGATCATTAATACAGCTTTAGTACAGAATGCCATTGATGAGCTATCACAATAGTTTGCACTGTAGGTAGACTGTTCTGTACTGTATTTAGACCATATAATATACATTCATACCTCTCAACTATCCAGATATTCCCAGGATATCCAGATGTTTTTCCTTAACAAATATGTTGCTTTCTGCCATATCACTGGGATGATCTCTGGACTTATGTGACTCAATATTACATACATTTGAGCACATAACCTGTCAACTGCCCTGATCTGTGCAGAATGTCCTGTTTTTGTCTCATATTTGTGATCTTTTCCTTATAACATTTTTTTTCTGGAAAATCATTGTCATGTCACTGCAGAGTGCAGCCAAAAACTGATGACTGACATTTGAGTTTCAAACTTTGTGCTCTTCAGAAAGTTCATGCTAATGTATAACCTATATAATCTATCAACTTCCTAAGTTTGTTAATGCAGTATTAAACATCTGTACCTATTTCTCGCCCTTTATCCCCCCATTATTATGGCATTGTCCATATCTGTCACTCAAAGAGGTTGTGAGTGTTACATTTTGACACATTCCTATGTGACATCTATGACAAATATGTCCCAATTACTGTTTTTTTTTTGTCCTCACATTAAGTTGGCCTCCGTGCAGATGTGCTGCACTAACAAAATGACGGCTATTTGTAAAACCCATGGTGATCATTGTGGCATTGCGTGCAAATTTGCTCACCGTAGATGCTCTTCCTTACAAGGAATTGTTATCCACATTCGCTGACAAGGTTTCGCTATGTGTATAGCCCTAGTGATAATTGTGACACATTACGTGCAAATCTGCGCACCGTAGATACTCTCCTTTACACGGAATTGCTATTTACTTTTGCTTATGAGGTTTTGTGGCCAGCAACACTATTGCAAGCTGTAAAACATAGCTTAGGCGTGCCGTGACTCATTAATATGTATTGCGCACTGCTATGTGCCATACATCATCGTGCAAGTGCATAAACTCCATGCAGGCTCTGTGCGAAGCTTACGTGGAGTTTATTGAATCCCGCAGGTTGTCTTTTCTTATTGGGAGTCTTACTATTTGATGTTATTACTTTTCCATTTAGAATTTAGTAAATAAATGTTGTTTTGGTGAGATTAACTCCATGTTTTCTCAGCCAGTGCAATGCAAAACATATGCAAATCTCCTCCTATAATTCTATTTTGCAGTTTATTAATAAAACTCAACATGTTCTCTAAGTCTTGTATTTTTGATTTTGGTGGTCAGTATATGCTGTAATAGATAAGTATTGCTGTCCTGTTGTTGCCCTTAGTGATACACAATCAATCATATTATTTCTGTTTTCTAAAATAAAGTTATTTTATACTGAAAAAAAGTGTTATTATAATCATGGCTCTTTCTCCACCAATAGGAAATAAGTTTAAACCAGAAATGTTTTTGCTTTACTTTTAAGCCTGGATTTTTAGACATTATTTCTTGCTCTCTGAACTGCTTGAGTCTTTTTATTTATTTATTTATTTGACATTTGTTTACCGGGAAAGTCTAACTGGGCCAAAAAGTGGCCATTTTCAGTGAAGACCCAAGGAGAAAAGCTCCACAGTCATAATCTTTCAAAAATCAAGTACATTTGAAATCACAAGGTATCATGTTACACTACAAATCATAGCAGTGGCAAAATGCAATGAGCATAAAACATTGAACATATGTTTCATTGTAAAGTGCAATGAAAATCAGCATAAGTTGGAGAAAATATGTGAGTAAAAACTCAATAGTCATATTATTTGTTACATAGGGTAGTGTGTGATAAATGAGACGAGGCAATTATAATAAGATATTTTAAGAGATATAAGAGATTATATGACTAGCGACAGTGAGGGGAAATTGAGAGAAGGAGATTATAAGCAGAGTATAGCTTAGGTGAGTAGGGAGGAAAGAGAAAGAGGCAGAGGAAGGGTCTGCACAGATGAAGAGGGTAAGATAATGGGAAAAACAAAAGAAAGGAATGGAGGAGGAGACTCGAGAGGATTGTGAAGTGTGATTTAGGTTGAAGGGGGTGAAAGAAATACAGTGATTAAGCTCAGTCAGGACTGGCGCAGCAGGTCCAAGATTTTGTAAAGTATTCTTTAAGGGAGCATTTAAAGGTGGGTAGATTAGAAATAGTTTTGGTGGTTAGAGGTAAGGAGTTCCATTTTTTTTTTTTGCTACTGATATGAGTATAGGTTTTGTCCAGGGGATTTATTCAGTTTATTTATGGTGAGAAGTTGTTTGTCTTCTGCTCTTCTGATCTAAGAGTTCTTTTAGAGAAATGTATGTTGATTAAAGGATAAGAGCTGAACAGCCTAATGGTTTGTGCACGATTTTATGTATTGTTATAAGCTGAATATAGGAGAGGTCAAGGAGGAGTTCCAGCCAGCTAAGGGGATGTACAGTGATGGGTAAAGGAGGCTGGATTAGTAGTGAACTTGGCAATTTCATTGTAGCAGCTTTCAAGTTTTTTTTTTTTTTATGGAGGATTGTGAATTGCTTGGAATTAGAGTCGCATTTTGATTCATTCCTAGTTTGGATGGTTTATTGCTATAGCATTATAACATGTTGTATCTTGTAGTATTTGATGACATACTATTATGTAGCTAAGGATTTACTTTTCATCATGGATATAACCTAGTTTTTCTATTAATATCTAACAAGTTTTATAGTTAAGAATCTACTTCTTGGCATTCCATTTTGTCCAGTTTTATAACTCTGTAGATGGATCATTAAACTGTCAATCTTGCAGGTAATAGTGTATATACTTAAATATATTCCTTTTTTTAATTCCATACCTCCAGGAAGATAAGAAGGAAAAGAAAACATACTATGATTTTTCATGCTGCACAGGCTCAGCTGTTGATAGATCAGCTTCTGATTGTGTGTCTTCTGATTAGTGTTTGATAGTCCTCTATGTATGTGTATACACATAGACAATTGCATATATGCATGTGTGTGTGTGTGTGTGTGTGTGTGTGTGTGTGTGTGTGTGTGTGTGTTTGCATGTGTGTATGTGTTTGTGTGTGTGTGTATTTGTGTAACAAAAATCCAGAAAGCTATTACTCAGTGACTCTGTCCAGTTAGTCCTTGATAATTTACTGCTGTAAACTCACAGTAGTAGGTGTACAATGGAATGGTGATGTTATTTTTCAATGCAGTGCAAGTCTATGTTGGATTTATTAGATTTACAACAACATAGAATCACCTCTACATAAGAAAATAAGGGCATACTAACAAATATTATTTGGCATGTTATACAGCTGTACCCGTTTGGAATTAATTTTTTTTTTATTTTATTAAATTTGCCTAAAGGGATCATTTTTTTCTAATTTTCATTCTTTTGTATACTAAAGCAATTTAGGAAAGTCACAATAGTGTCTTTGAACAGTGAGATAAAAACCAAGTACCCCAAAGAAAATATAAGTACATCCTAGATCTAGGCAGTTTACAAGATTTCATTCATATAAACCAATATTTTCTCAGAGATAATGCATCCAAATGAAAATTTTTCTTGGTTTATGTGGATAAAAGTATCAAAGAGCTTAATGATCTCTGTAATAAGGGTGTCCTGAGTTTCTGTGATGAAGTGAACATTTTGGGGTGGGGAATCTGTGCCACTAACATCTGGGTCCACTGTCTGCTTTCACAGAGCTTGGTTGTCCTTCACTTCTCACAATTCATTGGAGCAATACTTCTGCATGTGCCAGCTGTATCGCTGTGCAGGGAAGAAAGCTGCGCAGGTAAAGGTTGCCCATCACATTAGGGGGGAGAGCTGGACCAGGCAGGCCGATCATATAGGCAATCAGGCCGGTCGTGCACTTTTGCATGTCAGGAAGACCCAAATATTAGTACTGCAACACTAACTACAAACAACATCTATAGATCCTAGTGTACATTAGGCATTCTTTGTTGCGTATATTGTATCCCTTCTCATACAGTTTTACAGCACTGTAATTATGTAATGCATCCATTATGACAACTAGTTAGTTTCAAGTAATTAGTTTGCTAACTACTAAGGCAGACTCTTGATAGTAAGCTAGTGCCACATTATGATAAGTTTCTGTTCATTACTGACTGATGCAAACTCACATGCAAGAAGCACACATCTCTAAGCAGTTCCACTTAAATCTGCACAAACCTGCTTATTATTCATGGAAACAGGCTAAACACAGCTCTACACTGAGTTGTTCTACTTGGTTTTCACAGACAAACAATGATATGCTTGGTAGGATAGGATGAAGTATATATTGCCTGTCCTGTATAAGGGTGTGAGAATAATCCCTGTTTGCCTGTTCACTGTTAGAGCCTGAGGCCCTTAAGGTTTAGTGACATTTAAGGGGAGGAGAAGTGACAGATGCTCCATGCATGGTATGTTGAAGTATGTGCTGTGCATGGCTAATGTCATTTCCTCAAAACAAGGATTTTGACCAGCTGCCACAGAATTGTGGAAGCTTCTGGACCCTTTCTGCTCCCTCCCCACTAAGCTGTATTCTTTTATCCTGTATAGGATTAGCCACAGAGAGCTTTGAGTTATATCATAGGCTTGCATAGCAAATGGCCATATCTGGGATAATTGTCTGGTAGTAACTTAGGTACTTTAGGTGAGTGATTAGGGACTAGGCAGTAAGTCAGAGGATTACAGGAGTCTGGTGGTGGGCTGGAGAGCATTAAAAGAGTACTAACTGTACTCATATGCAGTATTGGTTTAGAATACTGAACTCCTTGCATCATTTAATAGATGATATGATAATGCACAAACATATGACCTTTATGACTAATATTCATGATTGGTTGGGGTCTACACAAATATCCTCTGTCCCCAAGAACAATAGCCAGCTAACAGTGACAGTCAAGACAGACAGGGGACAGATTCTCCTACACCTCCTAGGAACCAGTAAAAAAAAATACAAGGTCTTCCAATAAGGAAATACTTCGGTTCCCTATTGTAATTTAAGACTCATTAGTGCAAGTCATGGAATTATGACAAAAAAGTCCAAAAATGTAGCATTCTCTCTTAAAGATGTTTTGTGTGTGTGTGTGTGTGTGTGTGTGTGTGTGTGTGTGTGTGTGTGTGTGTGTGTGTGTGTGTGTGTGTGTGTGTACCCTGAGATAAATATACCAACTCTGAGATCACAGTACACTGGAGAAAAGGGATTATTCTGAGAAATGGTACCCTCAGACTTACTATATGTAATTCCACATTTTCAGTCATTTAGTTTCACTATTCTAGGACTCATACTAACAAGCCTCAAAATACTAAATGGTTGCCAAATAAATCAGAAAGAAAAAAATGTGTCTTCTGAGCTTGATCTCTGTGCTTACATGCTCCGCTCTGTTTTCTGTTGCTGTACAAGTTCATTTAGTGACAAACCACTCTTCCTCCAGCTGCTGAGATCCTTGCCCTGCACTGAAGTTATGTAACTCTAGCTTATTTGAATCATATTCTTACAAGAAGCAACAAACGTCCTCCCCTAAAGGTTGCTGCAAAGCCTCACATGCTTACAAACACTTCAGAGCTCTTGCTTGTCACTGTGAAAAAATAAATAAATAAACGTGTGCACATTACATTCTGAAAATTTGTACTGCACCTTTCATATGTTTGGAAGCATATCACATAATAGTGACGTGTCTGCAAAATTTCCAGTAGCATGTACAGGAATGCAACATCAGACTTACGTCTTTGGTATTTCAAAATGTGAGATATTAGAAGGCTGACTGACTTGTTGATCAACCTGCTGTAATCTTCTAAATAAAATTCATCTCTAATATTTGCTGTGAGGCATTTCTTTTGGGGAGGGGATATGTTATACAATTTTTAGACTGTTTCACAAAATACACATTTTATCACAAGGCCAGCAACCTGGTATGTTGGTAAACAGTCAAGACATATATCTGTGCAGCTGGCAATCCAGGTTTGACTATTCAATTCAGGTGTCAGACCAGCATCAAGGCACACAAGCAAATAGCACAAAAACTGCAGCCAAGCCACAATATGATCGGTTCAAAGACTGAGCCCTTGTCTGCCTGTATTGACCACTACACTAAGCCTATTACTAAAAATGTTGATAACATTATGAGAGATTCTTGGCATTGTTTGGAGATGTTGCGTGACATCGTCACATTAGAAAATGTGAGCTTCTTGGCCATTGATGTGATCAATTTATTTTCTGTAATTCCACATGTTAAGGGTGTCAAGGCATTTGAAGACTGTTTAATTTGATCTGGCATGCTTCCTAATGATAAAGTTAATTTTTTAACCAGTTTGATGGAAATTGCACTGAATAGTAATTTCCCCTTTTTTGAAGGCGAGTATTACCGCCAGACCACAGGTGTCGCGATGGGAATGAAATGTGCTCCAGTTTTTGCAAATGTGGTCCTGTTGCAATGGGAGAAGGAAGTGGTGTCCAGATCTGAATACATGCCTAAGATTGTCAAATATCTGAGATTTTTGGATGGCATCCTGATTTTGTGGAATGGCCCTATATCTGAAATTGATGATTTTGTAGCCTTTTTGGATTCTAGCACTGACTTTTTGTCGTTTACTCAGAGACACAGTTCTGAAGAAATAGATTATTTGGATATATTGTTAAAGAACAATGATGGTAGGTTGGTCTCCACGATTTTTAGGAAACCAGCTTACTCAAACGGACTGTTGCATTACAACAGCTGTCACCCTCCCCATCAGAAATGTGGAGTGGTGAAGGGCCAAATGTGTAGGCTATCTAGGTTGATTAGTCAGGATGATGATTTCAGTAAGGAGTTGTACACACTCATAGGGATGTTTATCAACAGAGGTTACCCACTCAGATAGTTGCTCAATACCAAGAGAGAGATCTGTAGAAAGTGGTCTACACTTTATCGACCAATTTTATCATTAGAATCTAACGTGGGCGATAATGCTATGGTATTAAAGTATAATCAGGAATGCCCCGGGCTTGTCAGTATTTTAAACACTGCTTGGAAAATTTTCTTTGATGATGATCTTAAACAGAGGTTAGGTGTAGCACCAAAGGTAGTATACAGTACAAGAAGTAATTTCAAGGATCTTCTTGAATTGCGAGAGATAGATCAGGATAGGGGGCATGTCTCTAGGATGTACAAGTGCGGTTCTTGCAATTATTGCAAGTATATCAACAATGGCCCTTATGTAGTTATGGATGGCTATCCCCGCACTTTGTCATGTCCTGGTAGGGGAACATGTAATACTACAAGTGTTGTATATTTAGCAACATGCTCCACATGCTCGGCATTCTATGTTGGTAAAACCATACAGAGATTGAAAGATAGAATTGCCGAGCATGTGAGGGACATTAAAAATAAGAAGACAAGTAGTGCCCTGTATAGACATTCTGTCATATGTCAGAATTTTAAGAGGTTTCTTTTTTTTTCATTACTGACATAGTGAAGAAAAGGGGAAGAGGTGGCAATACTAAAATGATTTTAGAACTAAGAGAAACAAAATGGCAATTGACACTAAATGGTAAGAATTCTCCAGGTATTAATGACAATATTTCTATTGTACCCCCTTCTCAAATGGAAGTCTTTTAATATTTAATTCAGCCAGTGTGCATTCTTTAATTATGTTAAAAGGGTGGTTTACAAATTATTTTAGTATTTTTAACATGTTTAATACAGGTTTTATATTTAATACAATTATACTGCACAGGATTTTAAACCAGAATTGCAATGATTGAGTTTTTATATGTCTGAAGTCATGTGTATTTTAATGAAAATAGGAAGTGATGTGTTTGTTGAGTAACTTTGATGATGTCATGTGTATTTTACTATAAAAAGGAAGTGATGTGTAAGTTTAGTGACTCTGATGATGCCTAGGATTTGAAGGTGAAAGCTCTTAGTCATGAATAAAGCTGGTTCTCTTTCCTGCCACTGTGCTGTTTTTTCCACGTTTTTTATTTTCGGCTTTATTAGTGATTTTCGCCCCTGGTGAGGTGGAATTTGTGTGTTGCACTTGCCACCACAGACTTAACCAGATTAAGACTCAGATTACACCCTCTGTTCTGCCTCCCCCAGGACCTTTCCTTTGGGGGAAACCTTGTATAGAATGATGCAGACTTTCAATTGGAAAAGTCAGCAGTTCTCACTGGCTCAGACCCACTGCAGGGAACTGCTAAGTTTGCCTTCACCCAGAGCACTGACTATTCCTCCTATACATGTTGTATCGGATGATGCATTTGAAGACATTGCTTTACACTTTGATTCTTCTCCCCCTGCTCATAGAAAGCCAGACAGGTTTTACAGAGTGCTTGAATCTCACAAGCACCTTTCCAAAAACCCAAAGGCTGACCATTCTATAGTTCTCCATTGACTTCACAAAAGGTATACCTAAGGGACCAACTAGACATCCCCTACCTAATTACAGGGGAAAGTAGATTATTAGAGAGATTTGTGAAGAAAGCTTATGCCTGTACCACCCAATGAGAGCTTTGGATTGTCAGTTCCATATCCTAAAGTACCTTGAATCTCTCCAGAACAAAATTCTAAGATAGACTCTATTGTGGATAGAAACTTATCTAAGAAAATCCAGGAGAACGCTAGAGAAGCTTTACAGGTCTCCAGACACTCCCTAAAATGTAGCTATGATGCTTTAGATACTTTTTGTAGAGCAGCTTCCACAGGCATCCACAGACATAGATGACTAAGGACCCAGCACCTGTCAAATTAGGTAAAGGTTTAACTACTGGATTCTGCATTAGAGAAGGAATTTCTTTTTGGTCCTCCAGCTAAACTAGTTTTTGAGAATCTGGATAAAAAAGGAAAGCAAATTAAAAATGTGAACAAATTTTACCTGTTGCCAACCCCAAGGTATAGTAGTAATTACCCCTGTAAACCTTGGCCTTTTCCACCTAGACAAGGCAAGGGGAGACCTCCTCATGGCAAATAACCCAGGCAATCCAGGAGATGGCAAACAGAACAATCACACAGAGGAGGGAGGTCTAAAGAGCCCACCCTGTACAGAGACCACCTGTGACTATGTTCGACACCAGCCTCCCGTACACCTTCCCACCCTGTCGTCCCCTCTAAGCCTCTGGCTGGAATACTCTCCCTCTTCCTAATCCAATGGAAAGCCATCACTAGGGTCCAATAGGCCCTCAGTATCATAGCGAGAGGTTCTATATATTCAGTTCAGAGAAATCTTACCCTTCTCGGGCATTCCAAAACCACCAAAAGATCAGGAAAGTCTCTTACCACCTATCCTTGGGAAACTACTTCCCCAGGGATCCATTCAGCCTGCCCCTCCAGGACAAGAGGGAAAAGGCTTCTACTCACAGATTTTTCTAGTTCCAAGAAAGGAGGACACCTAGAAGCCTATCTTGGACCTCTCAAAGCTAAACAAGTTTATCAACATCCCAAAATTTAGAATGTTTACATTACAAAAACTACTGTCTATGATATTCCAAAATGTCTTCATGGTCACTATAGACCTAAAAGCTGCTTACCTCCATATTCCCATAGCAGACAGTAACAGGAAATACCAATGATCTGTAGCAACAGGTTCCCATTTCCAGTTCTGTACTTTACAGTTTGAGCTAGCTACTGCTCCAAGAGTATTCACAAAATGTTTAGCTCCTCTGATAGCACATTGCAGAACTCTGGGGAGTTTATTGCTATTGACAAAAGCATGAAATGAAGTTACATTAACACTAAATAGTTGTTTTAAGACTTGCCTTCTGGCTTAACAGTTGTTTTAAGTATTTTGTTGTTTTGTACCATTGTTTGGAGACTGTTACAGTTTGTATTTTGTATCCTAGATGGCTTGCAGATCACTGTAGGCTGCTTTCAGATGGTAGGTCTCACCTTAAATCTTCAAAAATCTCAAACTCTTCCTCAAACAAGGATCCTCTTTCTGGGAGCCCTAATAGATTCAGTCCAGCAGAAAGCCTTCCTTCCTCAAGACAAAATAGCTTTCCTGACAGGCTGTCTGACCAATCTGCTTTCAAAGCAGCTCATCATTCTGAGAAAATTCCAGAGGATATCAGGGTATAAGGCATCCTGCATTCTTATGATCCCACTTGCAAAGTTACACATGAGAACTTCAATGGTTCCTAAAAATGCTTGGGAACAGCATTCCCAACCCTTGGAAACCCTACTGCCTCTCCTTCCATGCCTGAAAAGGAAACTGCTGTGGTTGAAGAACACCATACAGAGGAACCTGGGCTAAATTTCTCTTTACCATAAGCAGAAGCAGACAAAACATCACCAGAGACAATTTAGACACAGCTTAGGGGTCCACTTAGTTTCCCTGAAAGTGCAGGGTATTTGGTGTCCTCAGCAAAGAATACTGCATATAGATCAGAAGAAGTTACTAGCAGTCTACCTGGCCATAAAAGCCTTTCAACAGAACTTAAGCCCAGGGACCCTGCAAATCTGGACAGACAACACCTCAGTGATGTGGTACATAAGCAAAGTAAGGGGAACTCTGTCCTACACTCTGTGCAGCCTTTCCAGGAAAATTTGGATGCTGGCTCAAGAAATGGGCCTAACCCTCACAGCTTCTTAAATTTCATGTGAAATCAGTACTCTGGCAGATTTTCTAAGCAGGGATCTTTTCAACTCCAACAAACGGATGCTGAAGAAAAAAGTCTTCATGGACCTAACTATACAATGAGAGATTTCCTCAATAGATTTGTTCTCCTCTCATCACAATAAATAACTACAGAAGTTCTGCTTCAGAACACAACAGACAGGAGCTTGGAAAACAGATGCATTCTCCTCATATGAACAAACTGGTTCCTATTTGCAATCCCGTCCTTACCCTTGATCCCCCAGAGTACAGACAAAAATTAGGACAGACAGACCCAGCATGATACTCATGACTCCCTTCTGTCTGAAACAACACTGGTTCTCCCTCCTCCTGACATCAGCAAGGGGAGATATCAGAACTTACCCTAAAACTCCCATCATGGAAAGGATTTACCTGGGCATATTGAAGCCCACTCCACCAGACATGGCATGGCTACCACTGTTGTACTCAAAGGAGTCCCTACCCAGGCCATCCTAGAGGCAGCCACATGGAACTCCGTGCACATCTTTACAAAACATTATAACCTAGACAATGTCTCCAGGGTTAAAGCAAGTTTTGCTGCTGGCATCCTGCAAAATTGTATTTCCTAGGATCATAGGGATTACTCACCACCCAACTTTTAGCTTTGGGAGTCCTCCCATGAATCAGTACTGCAACATTGACTATGAAGAACATAGTACAGTTGTGTGCTGTGGTTTAATTTCTCTGAGTCTTTTGTGTTTCTAATACCATGATGGGAATGGACCCCTTTCCTAAGTCAAAGTATGATTAAAGTTCATGAAATTAGTATCTTTTCAATCTTTGTTGTTAGACAAAAGTGCTCTTCGCAGCACCCACAATGTGCTGAGAATTGACTCCTTTTGCAATTCATACAGAGTTATATTTATCTAAATACGATTGTAAATTCTTTTTTATGGGACCCATTGCTCGTACTACTATTGGAACTGTCTGGGTATCCTTCTTCTACACTGCCCTCATTTCTGCCTGCAAACCCTGTTATTTTATGACTTTGTGTCTTTCTGTACATAAGACACTGTAATCACTGGCTGTAGTAATTTCAGTGATCAATGCTACTTTTGTCTTATTTTCATGGGCTACTATGTATGGTTTTCTTACATCTCTTTTTTGAACTGTTGGTAATAGGTGATCCCATGTCATATAAACTTCATCATTTTTTATAATGCTTTGTGGCTCATGTTTCCAATACTTGTCAGCTACTTCAATATTATAATGTTTGCACAATCCCCAATGAAACAGTCTTGCCACATTATTATGTCTTTCAGTATACAGGCCTTCTGCCATCAGTGTATCACACTCAACAACAAGGTGTGCGATTGTTCCAATTCTGTTTTACAAAACTTGCATTTGTCTGTTTCTACAACATGTTCAATGGACTTTATAAACCAATGTGTATGTAGTCCACTATCCTGGGCTATCAATATTAACCCTTCATCTTTTGGTTTGCATTCACCTTTCCTTAACTATTCCTGTGCCATATCCTGATCGACATGTGGTTGTTCCAGGAGTTTTCTGTACTTGCAACTGTACTTATACTTTTTGCACATTTCTTGCCTTCTCATCTGATCTTTCACCTTATATTCTTTTTTTTTTTTTTTTTTGGCACATTCAGTTGTTGCCTGATTTTTGTCTACTTTTGGTTTGATTTCCATTCCCGCTTGACACTGATATGCTTCTGCTAAATTAAGCAGGGAAGTCATCTCAGACTTGTTCTCCTCATATTTTAAAACTTTCAGTAGGTTTGGATCTTGTGAGATCAGCAGATATGTATGCAGTCCTATGAATGCAGATCTATACATGTAATCAGTTTTGAGGAGGCCCATACATCCTTCAGAATGGGGAATATATAATCTTTGTATACACCAATTTCTATAAATCATTTGATAAGTGTGAAACATTTTTCTTGTTTTCCTATTCAACTGATCCAATATCTTTTAGGACCAATCACCCCAAAACTGTAATTTAGAGCAGGAAGATCAAACTGGTTTATAGCTTGGACTTTGTTCCTAGACATCAAGGCTGTTTTCACTATTAATTTTAGTCTTCTAAAATATTCATTACTAAGTTTTATTCACATTTGTTCATGTTTTATTGTTAAGCCTTCATTACTTCCCAACTATTTATACACTACCTCTTGCTAAAGTTCTTCTGTATCACATTCCTGTCCCAAGCTGATGTTTTCTCGGTGCTGGAGCTTTCCTGCTTTAAAGGTTGCTTTTGCACATTTATCAAGACCAAATGACATTCTTATATCATCTGAAAAAGTTTTGATCATTTGCAGTTGTGCTTTCAGTTCCTCATCAGATGATACAGTTTAAATCATCTACAAAAAGAAGATGAGAAGTTTTTACCATTTGTAGTTTTCTGGGAGCCAAATTGTAGCCATGACCTAATTTGTTAAGTAGACAACTTAATGGGTTTAGGGCAAGTCAAAATAGCAGTGGTGACAGCGTCACCCTGAAATATCCCTCTTTGAATTTTTATCAATTCCCTTATATTTATACACTCCCTGCTACTCAAGTTCCTTTATATCACATTGCTATCCCAGACTGATATTCTTTATTTATTTATTTAAAATTTGTTTACTGGGAAAGCCAAATAGGTGATTGTCCATTTTCAGTGGAGGCCTGGGGAGAAAAGCTCCACAGGCAGATTAGCAAATTACAAAATGTTACACTGAGGTTTTACATAGTACAATTTCATACAAAGTGAAAAATCACAGGATTCACATGGACATGGGCTAATAGGGATTAATATATATATATTTGGTAATTCAAATAAAATTAACACAGTTCAAAGCATACATAAAATTCCTAGTTAAAAGGTTTATAGCAAGTTGCAGACTTAAATTGAAGTTTTACATAAAACAATTTCATACAAAGTGTAAATCACAGGTTCACATGGAGATGGACTAAAAAGAAATAATATATATTCATTAGTTCAAATAAAATCTACAAAGTACACAAAGGATACATAAAATCTAAGTGAAGAGGTCTAGAGCAAAGGCATATGAGCTGTGTAGTACAGAGAAAAGTTAGTGAAGGGATGAGGAAGAAGCAAATTTCTGTAGAAGACAGGTAAGTATTGCTAAGGAGGGTGGAGAGAGGGGAGAAAATGAGTATAAATAGGGGGGTGTAAGTGGGTAGATGTAGATTTCTGGCTAGTTAAGAGTGGGGTGGGGTGGGGCAGAATGAGTAGAAGAAAAGTAATTAATACCTAGTATAACATAATTATAAAACTAGTTAAGTCTAAAGTACATTTGGTGGATATAACGTGGAAGGCCTAATAAAAATCAATGTGTGAACTTACTGGATGTTGAGGAATGGGGAGAAGTAGGGTTAGCTGGGACTAGTGCAAGGGCAGAGCCAGTTGCTAAACAGATGAGTCTTAAGAAGGTTTTGAAGTGGGGGAGGTTGATAGTAGTTATGATAAACTGAGGGATACTGTTCCAAATTTTGGAGATGTAATTGGAGTAGAGAGAGTTTCCGGTGCTATTGTTAGACTTGGTGATGTTTAGAAGGGATTTATTTGAGGAGCAGAGGATTTGAGTATTGGTGTATGGTTGGAATAGATGTTGGAGAGAAGGAGATTTATCTGCTTGGTGTATCAGTCAGTGGGCAGTGATGAGTTGGGTGAATGTGAGGTACGAGAGTAGTTCTAACCAGTTAAGTTGTTTTAAGGTTGAACAGTGGTGATTTCTATATGGGGATTTAGTTGCAAATTTAGCTGTTTTATTGTAACATGTTTCCAGTTTTACTAAGTGAGTTTTCTTTAAGTTGGTGAGAATAGGGGAAGCTAACTCTCTCTAGAATGTGTAAAAATCTGTTAACCAGCTTACTGTGTAATTTAATTTAATCCTGATTTACGCTCGGGATTAACTCTAACCTGTGGAACTTGTTTAACTTGCTTACTTATGTAATCTCTGTAAATAGTCTGTTTGTATTATGTAATGCTGTATCTGCTTACCCTTGGAGCTTTTCTCCCCGGGCCTCCGCTGAAAATGGACATGCATCCAGTCGGACTATCCCGGTCAATAAATGTAAAATAAAATAAAATAAAATATAGCAGGGTAGAATGCGTATGTGTTCTGGACATTGCCTGTCTTGTATTGCTAGTTAGGAAAGGATTAATTTTGTAAAGTGATCCTAGTTTTATATGCATCTTTCTGATACTTTGAGCTAGGTGTATATCAAATTTCATTTTCTTGGTGCTGCAGCTTTCCTGATTTAAAGGTTGCTTTTGCACATTTATCAAGACCAAATGACATTCCTATAATATCTGAGAAAGTTTTGAATACTCACCTGATGAGCTACACAGTTTTAAGTCATCAACAAAAAAGGAGATAAGTCTTTACACTTTATGTTTTTTGGGAGTCAAATTGTAACCATGACCTAATCTGTTAAGTAGACAGATAATGGGTTATGGGTAAAACAAAAGAGTCATGGTGGCTGTGATGCTATGAGGTAGTGTCATCTGTGCCAGGGAGAGTAGGGCACTGTATGTGTAACATATGCCAGCATAGCTAGCTGGAGTTTTGTAAATAATTTTATGTCATTTGACAATCACACTGATTTCTACAGATGTTTGTGTTAAAAATGTATTTGTAAAGTTGCTTGTGTTAAAAATGCAGTGGGTCCTGCTGGACAGAAAAGAGATATATATGTATGTCAGAAAGTATTATTATAACTGATTAAATGTATATGTTTTAACAAAGATTTCTGAAAGGGAAGAGGTTAATCTCAGCCCAGCTAATTTTGAAAAAATAGGTTGAAAATTAAATGGGTTGGTGTAGGCCATAAAGATTTTATCTTACAGGTCTGATTGCAGCCAGGGACAAAAAAAAGGCTGGGAAAACCAGGACTATGGATCTTACTGTATTGTCCTTAGGGGTGAACTAATTGCTACCCTGGAAGGGTGGACATTTTTGAAATTGTTTTATAGCTTTCAGATGTTGCAACAGATCTTAACAAAGCTCTGTGGTGTGTATTGTACCAGTCAGGTGACCATATGGATGTTATTCTATATCCAGCACTGAAATGATTTTTTAGATATTAGTGAGAGATATGACAGAACTCTCACAGCAGTACTTTATTTTTTGGAACTTGACAGGAAAGATCTCTCACAGATATCTCACACAACCTCACACACCTCATCTTGCCTTGCTGTAGTAAGCAACTCAACACTCACCGCCTTGCTGTAGTAACAACAGTAATTCTTTAGTCAGTGAGGAAAATATAGTGAGATTAGTTAAGCATTGTGTTTCTGCGTCTGTGTGAATCTGTCCAACTGTGTTATTTTTATATCACTTGTGACTGAAACTCTGGTGTTTACTTTAACTAGATTCAATATTCTCATGTTTTCTATTTTATTGTTTATTATTAAATATTTCTATATCTTTCATTGTGGCTAGTCTTTTAGAGAATACTTTTAACAGCTTAAGAGTACGTATGCTTATTTTAGTGACACTGTGGCTGCTCCTGAAGGCCTTGCTGCATTGGTTAAACTCTACCATTTGTATTAGTATTCATTTTACTCAGGGCGCCCTTGTAAGAGCCTTAGAGAAGCTGACTGGTGACAGCATAATTACCTTACAGTCTGGGCAGAGGACGCTAGCTGGTAAATCTGTGCCAGCCTTTCCCAGGTGTGTGTGTGTCTGTGTGTGTGTGTGTGTGTGTGTGTGTGTGTGTGTGTGTGTGTGTGTGTGTGTGTGTGTGTGTGAAAATGAAATATTCAAGTGTGTGTGTCAGCTACTTGGAACACAGAGCTCCAAAGTGGTCAGTATGGAGTCTTATTTGGGGCCTGGAGAGAGAACAAGAGAGTCCAGACCCAGGTCTGGAGTGTGCTTCCTGTGTGCTCTTAAGGGAAATTGTACTTGGTGCAGAGAGCTGCATCTGAAAATACTGAGTGTGTGTGCCCATTTTTTTCTAAGTGGCTGTCTCTCACCAGTGTCAGTGGTGAGGATTAAGGCTCCTTGATTACTGGCCCAGAGTAGAGACCGTCACAGTGACAAAGATTCACCCTGGAATATCCCCCTTTGAATTTTTACCTTGGGATAATAATTTGTCATTTATCTTAGCTTAGCTGCAAAGTGGTTTGCCATTGCTTCATGGTTACTGTAATGTAAGAAATCAGAGTGGGGTATATCTTATACATTTGTAAGCTCTGCTTTATCCATGAATGTGGGATGCAGTCAAATGTTTCATTATAGTCTATCCATGCCATACTTAGATTCTTCCTTTTTTTACAATTCTCCATTATGACTTTATTTAGCAACAAATGATCCTTTATTCCCTATGACTTTTTGTTACACTTTTGTTCTATTGCCATGATTGAGTTTTCTTCTAAATGACTATAAAGTCTGTCGGCATCAATTCCAATGTATAGTTTATACATTACTGGAAGGCAAGTTATTAGTCTATATATTTTAGGATATCTTGCAGGTTCACTCTTAAGGAGGAGTATAATTTTTCCTGATGTTAACCAAATTGCCGTCTATTTGAGGTGCACATATAAATAGTTCTTTGTCAGGGCTAAATCTTCTTGTAAAGATGTTAATATTTTTAGACACAAGTTGAGTACTGTATCTGGTCTTGGGGTTTTCCAATTAAGAGATTTTCTTAATTTTGTTTCAGTTTCACTGACAGTTGCTTCATCCTGTATCATAGCCTGTACATTTGAACTTCTTACTGTTTCTTTTACTTCTTCTATGCATCCAAAATTGTTGTTATGTTCCACAGGATCTTCATAGCTATTTCTCCAAATTGTGTCTATTTCTTCTTTTTTTGGTGGTGTTTCTATTCTTCTGCCTTATTTCCCTATTCTCTATAAAACTTTTTGGGGTCATCACTAAATTGCTTAGTTTGTAATTTTCCTTTATATTTAACTGCATATCTTCCAGGCTTTTCTGTCTGTGCTGATATATTTAGTTTATTATTTGCGATAGTGTACAATAGATCCTGGTCTGTTCTGATACTATGCATTGCTTTTGTCACATCTATATTTCTAAGTATTTTTGTTGATCTATTCCCTCTTCTGTACTCTTCTGACAGCATTACTTCTTGTCTTAATAACATTATATGGGGATTCAATAATGCCTACACAATAATTTTGACCCTGTGTGCATCATGGAGCAATGCTCAGATGGCCGTGAAAAGTTTTAGATTCAGTAAATTCTGCATAGCAGAGTGCATGCATGTGCAAACATGGATACTTTTGTGGCATGCAAATTACAGCATAAGCAGCTGAATGATGATGAATGAAATAAGCATGGTGGAGCGATTCAACAAGCTGTAAAGTAACCATGTAGACTCTGTGCTTATGTTGAGCATGTATGCAAAAGTTTTCCGAATACAGCTATGCAAAGGAGTCTACACGGAAACTAGAGCAAGTAATTGTCTGTACATTTGTACAAAACAGACCCTAACATGTAACCCCACACACATTATGACATTCCTAGACATGTTGGATGCTAAAAAATTATATTAAAAATAGCAACAATTCCTTATTAAGTGCCATGACATAAATGATGCAGCACTTAGCACAGCCACGGTAAACAGAGGAATGAATGGCAGATTTCACAGCGCTTGTCACATAGCTATTCCTATGGCAGAATGTGTATGTACACGGCTAGAGCCTAGAAGATCCTGAGTTCTACTACAGGGTCTGCAACCTTCCCTCTACTTTTTGAATTGCATGTTTGTGCAATATCACAGGCATGGAAGTATTAAGTTCCCTTATGTTCACTTTATGTCAACACTGATGCAGCTGCGTGTCAGTGCACATTGTGTACTAATGGGCACTAACAGAGTTCATATATTCAGTAAAGCAGCAGATGTTTTTCATAACTGCTAATTACAGCAAAAGAAGGTGATTTCAGCACTGTGGAGCTATCCACCAAGCTATAAAGCATCCATATAGCCTACATACTATTTTTTCCTGCATACTTCCATACCATGGGGGTAGACACAAGGAAATACTAGGCCTGAAATAAAATTGTCTCAACTGCTGCATTTGCAAGGTAAGTCCTGAACCTAAAATGTATTCTATAATAATATTATCTATTATCCATCTTTATATATCTTAACTTGGTGCAGTAATGAAGTAAATAGAGGTGAATTTGTACAGAAATTACCTTAACATATGACGACAGAGACTTATTTTACACATATGTGTACATTACTAAGGTTTTCTTTCTTATTCCTCTTTTTATTGCACATTTTGCCTGCTCTGCCAAATAGCATAAGTGGGTAAGGGCTGTATTTATCAGGTTTGTGAGAAGTGCAGAAGACCACCTGTGAAGCAGATGGCCAAAAATAGTAACCGGATACATTCAATTAATACCCTTAGACACTGTGGAAATTGGCCTGTAGTACAGATGGTACTGGGTTCTAGAACTGTGTGTGCAGCCTTTGCTTTACTACTGTGACATTGCAGTTTACAGCAATGAAGTTCAACATAGACAACTGTTTCTTCAACATTCTTGTGGTAACACGTGTAAGTGCAGGATTGGCATACACATAGTCCTGGGTTCAAATACACTATATTATTTATATTTATTTATTTATTGACATTTGGTGAATGGGAAAGTCTGATTGGGTCAAAAAATGCCCGTTTTCAGTGTAGGCCCAAGGAGAAAAGCTCCATTACAAAGGCAAAGGAAAACATTAAATAATTACAAAAAGGCAAATATAATATAATGAATATTTTATAACATTATTTAACTGTATCAGTTAGTACACTCAAGTAAAATTTTATACACAAGTTTAGCAAAGACTGATATTTTTAATTTCAGGATGGGAGTATTGTATGGATTTAAGTAAGATGATGCCAACAGTGGCCTAGGGGACATACCTATGGTAGGCAGTGGTGCATTGATTTATTTTTAAGTAGATAATGGTAACTGAGTATGCAAGAGTGGTAATTTGGTCTAGAGATAGGTGGTTAGGTGAGCTAGGGAAAGGAGTGAAGGAGGGATGAGTAGAGTGGAGAACACATACAGTTATTTCTTTGGTTGGTAGAAAGAAATGATGAAAGAGGTGGTGATAAAATTGTGAAGAGACAGCTACAGGAGAGGGATTAGATTAGCTTTTTTTGTGGAGGGGGAGAGCAGAGGAGGCAAGAAAGTAAGATATAGTTTTAAAGAATAAGAGGAGGGAGTGGAAGAGGAGTACAGGGGGGATCTCAAGTCTTTGGAATTTATGTGGAAGTTAGTTGAAAACTAGTGTGTGTGTGTGTGTGTGTGTGTGTGTGTGTGTGTGTGTGTGTGTGTGTGTGTGTGTGTGTGGTGAGAGAGGGGGAGTAGTGGGGAGAAAATAGAAAAAGGGTAGCAAAAGAGCTCTGAAGTGGTTGTGAAGTTTAGGTCCTCCTTTTTTTTGGGGGGGTGGTTCCAGGAGATTTTGGGGGCCCGTGGGGGCTTTTGTTTTAATGAGGTATAAACCTAGATAGTTTGCCGGTTTTGGCTTTTTTTCCAGGGGGGCCCTATGAAACCCCAGGTTTCGGGGTTTTTAACCTGTAGCATGCTAAAATTTGTAGAAGTTTTGCCTATGGTTAGTTGCACCTGGATGGTTTCCGAGCTTTGCGTTGCCACCAACCTGGAGGTGTGGGTATCCTTTATGAATATGGATACACCCCCTCCTTTTGTGGTGTGGTCCGGGTTTTGGGGCCGGAACGCATGATATGAGGTAAAACCTAATAGTGCCGGGGTGCTCTCAGGAGCCTTGAACCAGGTTTCAGTTACAGCACAGACATCGATGTTCTCTTAAGGGAAATTGTACTTGGTGCAGAGAGCTGCATCTGAAAATACTGAGTGTGTGTGTCCATTTTTTTCTAAGTGGCTGTCTCTCACCAGTGTCAGTGGTGAGGATTAAGGCTCCTTGATTACTGGCCCAGAGTAGAGATTCACCCTGGAATATCCCCCTTTGAATTTTTACCTTGGGATAATAATTTGTCATTTATCTTAGCTTAGCTGCAAAGTGGTTTGCCATTGCTTCATGGTTACTGTAATGTAAGAAATCAGAGTGGGGTATATCTTATACATTTGTAAGCTCTGCTTTATCCATGAATGTGGGATGCAGTCAAATGTTTCATTATAGTCTATCCATGCCATACTTAGATTCTTCCTTTTTTTACAATTCTCCATTATGACTTTATTTAGCAACAAATGATCCTTTATTCCCTATGACGTTTTGCTACACTTTTGTTCTATTGCCATGATTGAGTTTTCTTCTAAATGACTATAAAGTCTGTCGGCATCAATTCCAATGTATAGTTTATACATTACTGGAAGGCAAGTTATTAGTCTATATTTTTTAGGATATCTTGCAGGTTCACTCTTAAGGAGGAGTATAATTTTTCCTGATGTTAACCAAATTGCCGTCTATTTGAGGTGCACATATAAATAGTTCTTTGTCAGGGCTAAATCTTCTTGTAAAGATGTTAATATTTTTAGACAGAAGTTGAGTACTGTATCTGGTCTTGGGGTTTTCCAATTAAGAGATTTTCTTAATTTTGTTTCAATTTCACTGACAGTTGCTTCATCCTGTATCATAGCCTGTACATTTGAACTTCTTACTGTTTCTTTTACTTCTTCTATGCATTCAAAATTGTTGTTATGTTCCACAGGATCTTCATAGCTATTTCTCCAAATTGTGTCTATTTCTTCTTTTTTTGGTGGTGTTTCTATTCTTCTGCCTTATTTCCCTATTCTCTATAAAACTTTTTGGGATCATCACTAAATTGCTTAGTTTGTAATTTTCCTTTATATTTAACTGCATATCTTCTAGGCTTTTCTGTCTGTGCTGATATATTTAGTTTATTATTTGCGATAGTGTACAATAGATCCTGGTCTGTTCTGATACTATGCATTGCTTTTGTCACATCTATATTTCTAAGTATTTTTGTTGATCTATTCCCTCTTCTGTACTCTTCTGACAGCATTACTTCTTGTCTTAATAACATTATATGGGGATTCAATAATGCCTACACAATAATTTTGACCCTGTGTGCATCATGGAGCAATGCTCAGATGGCCGTGAAAAGTTTTAGATTCAGTAAATTCTGCATAGCAGAGTGCATGCATGTGCAAACATGGATACTTTTGTGGCATGCAAATTACAGCATAAGCAGCTGAATGATGATGAATGAAATAAGCATGGTGGAGCGATTCAACAAGCTGTAAAGTAACCGTGTAGACTCTGTGCTTATGTTGAGCATGTATGCGAAAGTTTTCCGAATACAGCTATGCAAAGGAGTCTACACGGAAACTAGAGCAAGTAATTGTCTGTACATTTGTACAAAACAGACCCTAACATGTAACCCCACACACATTATGACATTCCTAGACATGTTGGATGCTAAAAAATTATATTAAAAATAGCAACAATTCCTTATTAAGTGCCATGACATAAATGATGCAGCACTTAGCGCAGCCACGGTAAACAGAGGAATGAATGGCAGATTTCACAGCGCTTGTCACATAGCTATTCCTATGGCAGAATGTGTATGTACACGGCTAGAGCCTAGAAGATCCTGAGTTCTACTACAGGGTCTGCAACCTTCCCTCTACTTTTTGAATTGCATGTTTGTGCAATATCAAAGGCATGGAAGTATTAAGTTCCCTTATGTTCACTTTATGCCAGCATTGATGCAGCTGCGTGTCAGTGTACATTGTGTACTAAGGGGCACTAACAGAGTTCATATATTCAGTAAAGTAGCAGATGTTTTTCATAACTGCTAATTACAGCAAAAGAAGGTGATTTCAGCACTGTGGAGCTATTCGCCAAGCTATAAAGCATCCATATAGCCTACATACTATTTTTTCCTGCATACTTCCATACCATGGGGGTAGACACAAGGAAATACTAGGCCTGAAATAAAATTGTCTCAACTGCTGCATTTGCAAGGTAAGTCCTGAACCTAAAATGTATTCTATAATAATATTATCTATTATCCATCTTTATATATCTTAACTTGGTGCAGTAATGAAGTAAATAGAGGTGAATTTGTACAGAAATTACCTTAACATATGACGACAGAGACTTATTTTACACATATGTGTACATTACTAAGGTTTTCTTTCTTATTCCTCTTTTTATTGCACATTTTGCCTGCTCTGCCAAATAGCATAAGTGGGTAAGGGCTGTGTTTATCAGGTTTGTGAGAAGTGCGGAAGACCACCTGTGAAGCAGATGGCCAAAAATAGTAACCGGATACATTCAATTAATACCCTTAGACACTGTGGAAATTGGCCTGTAGTACAGATGGTACTGGGTTCTAGAACTGTGTGTGCAGCCTTTGCTTTACTACTGTGACATTGCAGTTTACAGCAATGAAGTTCAACATAGACAACTGTTTCTTCAACATTCTTGTGGTAACACATGTAAGTGCAGGATTGGCATACACATAGTCCTGGGTTCAAATACACTATATTATTTATATTTATTTATTTATTGACATTTGGTGAATGGGAAAGTCTGATTGGGTCAAAAATGCCCGCTTTCAGTGTAGGCCCAAGGAGAAAAGCTCCATTACAAAGGCAAAGGAAAACATTAAATAATTACAAAAAGGCAAATATAATATAATGAATATTTTATAACATTATTTAACTGTATCAGTTAGTACACTCAAGTAAAATTTTATACACAAGTTTAGCAAAGACTGATATTTTTAATTTCAGGATGGGAGTATTGTATGGATTTAAGTAAGATGATGCCAACAGTGGCCTAGGGGACATACCTATGGTAGGCAGTGGTGCATTGATTTATTTTTAAGTAGATAATGGTAACTGAGTATGCAAGAGTGGTAATTTGGTCTAGAGATAGGTGGTTAGGTGAGCTAGGGGAAAGGAGTGAAGGAGGGATGAGTAGAGTGGAGAACACATACAGTTATTTCTTTGGTTGGTAGAAAGAAATGATGAAAGAGGTGGTGATAAAATTGTGAAGAGACAGCTACAGGAGAGGGATTAGATTAGCTTTTTTTGTGGAGGGGGAGAGCAGAGGAGGCAAGAAAGTAAGATATAGTTTTAAAGAATAAGAGGAGGGAGTGGAAGAGGAGTACAGGGGGGATCTCAAGTCTTTGGAATTTATGTGGAAGTTAGTTGAAAACTAGTGTGTGTGTGTGTGTGTGTGTGTGTGTGTGTGTGTGTGTGTGTGTGTGTGTGTGTGTGTGTATGTGTGTGTGTGTGGTGAGAGAGAGAGGGAGTAGTGGGGAGAAAATAGAAAAAGGGTAGCAAAAGAGCTCTGAAGTGGTTGTGAAGTTTAGGTGGAGATGAATTGAAAACTAGTGTGTGTGGTGAGAGAGAAAGGGGATAGTGCTGAAAAGACAGAAAAAAGGGGAGTGAAAGAGCTCTGAAGTGGATGGGGGTAGGGAGTATAAAAGGGGAACCAAGGGAAAAATTTAATGCTGAAGGTGTGGGTGGAGGGTCAGGTGGGAAGGTGGGTAAATATGTTAGGGTGGCTTAGTGCATTGGCAAATACGTTTATTATGAGTGTGTTTGAATTCGTTAAGGTTTGATGTGACTCTGTTTTCCAGTGGTAGTGCATTCCACAGTTTGACAATATAGCAGGAGTATAGGCTTTGGCCCATTTATTTGTTAATCTATGTAGATTTAAAAGTTGTGTATCTTCGGAGTGCAGGGTCCTGGTTGGTATATAGCTTTGGAGGGTGAATTTTAAGTTAGGGCAGTTTTCTGGTATAAATATTATTTTGTGGGCAAAACTTAGTTGAAAGTAGTTGAGATGATGGCAGAATTCGAGCCAGTTGAGTTTTATGAGTGTATACTGTGACAGTTATAGGAATGTGCAGTGGTTGTAAATTTAATGATCTTATTGTAGCAAGATTCTAGTTTGTTTTTTAGTGTGACGTGGAGGTTTATAAATATATGTGCACCATATAATAATGACGGGAGGAGGTAGTCTCAGTTTGGTGGTTGTATTCATAAATTTCTTGTGGCGGTAGACCTACCTAGTTTGCAGTGGCTTTTTTTGATTACATTGTTTATGTGCTGTTCGTAAGTAAGTTTGTTACCTATAGTAATGCTTAGTAATTTTGCCTGTGAAACAGTTTAAGTTTCTGTTTTGTTTATTGAGTATATTTTAAATTCTTTTGGAGTGGTTTTTGACGTAAATAAGAGGAGTTTTGTTTTGTTGGGGTTGAGTAGTATTTGGGCGCTGCTTGACCAGGTTTTTATGTGGGTGAAAGCATCTTGGGTTATTTGCCTGAGTTGTTCAAAATTATGAGAGGAGGAGATGATGGTAGAATCATTGGTGTATTGTATTAGTGAGTTTGGGGAAGAGGCAGGGTGGAGGTTGTTTGTAAGGATATTGAAGAGAAGGGGTCCCAGGATAGAACTTTGGGCTACTTTGTTTGGGAGGTATTATGAGAGACAGCCTTGCCATTTTACAGATTGTTGCCTATTTGTTAGACAGCTGTTGAACCATTGTTGGGCTGATGGGGGGAGTCGTAGTGTGGCCAGTTGCTGTAGGAGGTTTGGGTGAGAGACTGTATCAAAGGCTTTCAAGAGATACAGGAGTAGAGCAGAGGTATATTGGTTAGCATCACTTGCCTTGTTTATTTTTTTTGTGAAGAAAACTAGTGTAGGTGATGTACTATGAGGGGGTCTAAATCCATGCTCAGTTGGAGTAAGTAGATTATTGGTTATGAGGTGATTGAGTAATTGTTTGTGTATGCATTTCTCTAGAATTTTCGAAAGGGGGGATAGAATGGAGATGGGCTGTAGGTTGCCAGTTTGACTGATGTACCTCCTTTGTGTAGAGGGGTTATAATGGATTTTTTCCAGAGGGTTGGGACATTGGCTTCTGTGATGGTTATGTTGATTAGTATGGTAATGGCAACAGCAACACGTTTTAAGTATTCGGGGAGGGAGGTTATCAGCAGAAGGTGAGCATAGTTTTAGCTTGTTTAGAAGTTTGCGAATGTAGTTTGTTGGTACTAGTTGAACAGAGAGATGGGAAGGGAGGGAGCTGATTGAGGAGGTATTGTAGGCAGGTAGGGGGGAGATGGGAGTTTGTGTTGCCAGAGGTTGAAAAAGTGATGAGTGATTAATGCTGGAGATATAAAGGGGTGCTGGAGTTGGTGGGATCTGATAGCAGGCAGGCTATACTGTCTATGAAATGAGTGTTGAAAGGTTCAGCTATTTGTGATGGAGTTCTCTCGGTAGATGGAGCAGGGTTTTTACTTGTTACCAGGTGTTAAGTAGTGAGGAGATGGTACTCCAGATTTTTTTTGTGTTCTGATAATTGTCTGGAGGAGAAATTTTTTTTGTCATTATTTATAAGTTTTTTTGCTTGATTACATAGGTGTCTAAACTTTTGAAATATGCTATATGCTATATATTATTATTTTTGCAACATTAGCAGTGCGGCTCCTGTTTGCACACTGCTTACCAGTGCACAAACCAGTGTAACTCACATGTGTGTACACTTTGTTAACCATTGCACAAATCTGTTGATTACTGTGCTATTGAACTGTATATATGATGCATTCTTATTAGTGTTTATTGTCTGTTTCTTTTGTATGACATAAAACTACATGTGGAAACATTACAAATTCAGGGCATGTTCTAAGTATACGTCATATATTCACAATACATACATGTGTTGCCCCCCCCCCCCCCACACACACAACTAGTACAGCCCTGGGTGCTCAATATTTTATACACACATATATCAATCATTCTACAAATTGTAATACATAATGCTCTGTGCTCCCTCATGGACAGGGCTAGTTGGTGGTACTGACACCTTGCTCTGCTAAACCGAAACATCCAACTATGCTCAGTAAAGGTAATTGTGTTTTTACACACCTAGGCTTCTGCACACATAGGACACACTCCACACTCTACATTTAGGCTACTAGCCTCATATGAACCTGTGAATCTATGTGCCTATGCAGGCCTCCCAACCTGTTGTCTCTGTAATGCCCCACCACTGGACCAGTAATCAAGGAGCCTCAATCCTCACCACTGGCAACAGTGGAGGACGTACACTGGGAAGATGACAAGTACACACACAATATTTCCAGATGCAGCTCTCTGAGTGCAATTTCTCTTAAGAGCACATAGATACCACAGTCAGTTTGGGGCTGGTTTCTCCCTCTTTCTCCAGATCCCCAATAAGACTCCCCACTGACACAACTATAGAGTTGAGTCCTTATCCAGGGTTCCAAGCCAAGTCCTCCAACACTCTCTGTCCAACCAGTGCTTCGTGTCCCTGCCCAAGTAGCTGACACACACATTCTTGAAGATTTGTTTTACACACACACACACACACACACACACACACACACACACACACACACACACACACACACACACACACACACACACACACACCTAGGAAAGGCTGGCACAGGTTTACTAGCTATGCCCCTTCTGCCCAGACTATAAGGTAGTTATCACTGCCACCAGAACCCCTTATCAGCTACTTTAAGGCCCTTAACAAAGGGTGTCCAATCTTACTGTATAATGTTACTATTAATACAAATGGTAGTTTGACCAAGAGCAAGGCTTTTAGGAGTAGCCCACAGTGTCACCAAATAAATATGCAACTACTCTCAGAACTTAAATATCTCTAGACAGATCAGCCACAATGAAAGGTTTAAATATATTTAATAATAAATGACAAAAGAACAAGACAATACTAAATATATATTTACAGTGACATCAGAGTTCAAAATCAGAGGAAATATTTAAAAAGCATTGCAGGACAGTCTAAAATAAATAAAAAATATATCTAACTAAGCTTTGCTATATTCTTAACTATATCTAAGAGAAATACTTTACCCTAGTTAACTTACTTAAGAGCAAGGCAGATGTATGGTGAATGGGTCTTCCTGTCAGGTCCAAGACAGAATACAGAATGTTGTCTCTCTCTCAGAGATTTATTCAAATAATATCTCAAATATTACTGCTGGGATAGCTTGCAGAATGACATAATTTCTTGTCATCTGACTTCTAGTTGACCTGAAGTTATTTGTAAGAACAGTAACTTTAAAAATGTTATTTGGTAATACTTGTAATACTGGAGCCTTATGTAAAAGGCGTAGTACGTTCATCCCTAGTAACGTACCTGTGTTAACTGCTTTCAATAACATCTGTGAATTAGAAATTAGGAAATTGTATGCAGACTCTAAGATTTCTACAAGATTTAATTTAACATATTTGGAGCACAAGGCACTTAAGTCATTAGTTAATAATCAAGATATCATTATTAAATCTGCAGACAAAGGAAATGTTATTGTAGTTATGGATAGAACTAGGTACATAGATTCTGTACAGCTTTTACTTAATGATGACAGAACTTTTAAAAGCATTAATTCTGCTGATGTTAAGAAGTGTATAAGTAATATTAATATGGTGATTTGTGACCTACAATTACAGAATGATATTGATATAGATTTGTTTAATTTTCTTACTGTTTCATCTCCAGTTATACCATGTCTATATGGTGTACCTAAAATACACAAATCTATTGGTGACCCCCCATGAGACCTATAGTGTCTGGGGGTGGGTGGATCACCGAACCTATATCTATCTACTTACAACAACAACTTCATCCATTTTTAGATCATTGTGACACAGTCATAAAAGATACAACTAATTTCTTAATAAAGTTGAGAGAATGGTATCTTGCCCCACTGGCAAAGGATATGGTAGAAAATGAGATATTACTTGTAACGTTAGACATAACATCACTTTTTACAGTAATACCTAATAGTTATGGGATTGAAAGTATCAGGGAATTTTTAATGACTCAGTCACCTTTTACATCAAACAAGATAGAGAACGTTTGTGCTTTATTTGATCTTGTTTTAACTAACAATATATTTTTGTTTAATAAACTATTATATTTACAAATATCAGGCGTAGCTATGGGTACATCAGTGGCGAATACCTACGCCAATTTAGTTCTATACGTTTGGGAACAGAAATTTATATTAAATGGTGGCAATCAGTTTGCTGGGAAAGTTGTTTTTTATCAACGCTTTGTAGATGATTGTTTTATGTTGTGGAGAGGCACACATAGTGAATTAAATGAATTCTTACAATATTTAAATAGTACTACGGAATTTTTAAAGTTTAAGATGGAAAGTTCTAATGAAAAAATAGTCTTTTTAGACTTATTGTTATATAAGAAGGCAGACTGTTTTCATACTAGTATACATCAAAAAGAAGTACATTCAGGAAGATACCTACATTTTCAAAGCATGCATGCACCGCATGTTTTTAGAAGTGTGGTATCATCACAATTTGGTAGAGTTAGCAAATTAAACACAGAGGACATCAATTTTAGTGGACAGCTTGATGTTATGTTTCAGGAAATGATGACAAGTGGTTACAGTAGTAATTTATTATTAGAAGCTAAAAACAGAACTATAGCTGATAGAAATACCACACTTAGACCCATATATATTAAAGGGGATGCAACATCTGTAACTAGGCACTCTGATACAAAAATTAGATTTGTTACCTCTTATAATGCAAAGACACATTTAGTTAAGAATATTATACAAAAAAACTGGCTGATATTAATGGCCTGTATGAATGTTAAGAAAGTCGTAGGGGACAGACCTTATTTTTCGTTCAGAAATATGAAAACCCTTAAACAAAAATTATGTTATAAGGATATATGTATTAATCCTATACCTATGGTTGATAAACCAGGTACTTGTAAATGTTTCAATTGTTCATGCTGTCCTGATATATTTGATTCAACTAACCACCAGTTTAAACATCCAATAACAAACAAGCTTTATACTTTTAATTTAAAAGCTACATGTAATACTACCTCAGTTGTGTATATGGCTACTTGCTCTCAATGCTCGTCTTTTTATATAGGAAAAACTACGAGAAAGCTTAAAGATAGAATTATCGAACATAGATCAGAAATAAAAAGAGCAGTAACCACTAATGCACTATACAAACATATTTTAGAACAAGGTAATCAACATAGATTTTTATTTAGAGTTATTTGTATTGTTGGCAAAACACTATGAGGTGGGGATATCAATAATATTCTTGAATTGAAGGAATATGAGTGGATAGTTAGACTAGAAGCAGATCGGTTTCCAGGACTGAATGATGTTATTACGTTAAAACCTATTTTGAAACATCTACAACAAACTAAGTTAAAGTAATAGTATTTTATTAACTATCTTAATTATATTATATAAGTTGTTTTAAATGTATTAGTTCAGGTATAATATATGTACGTAAGTTTTAATTGTTTATGTGTATGTCATATGACCAATGGGCTGCTGGTCACATGACTATTGACCCTTATATATTCAACATGTCTTCCATTAATGGTTTGTAATGCACTGAAGAAGGGTTTTTATGCCTGAAAGCTTTGCTGTATTGTTGCTGTGTTTTTTATAAAGAGATTTCTCCAGTTTGCGTTTGTATCTGACTTCTAGTCCCCAGGCCCAAAACAATCATTGATGGCAGCTGGTAGCATTTAACATCTATCTGTGAAACTACGTAAACCTCAGATCTATGGCAGAGACTGAAAGTCATAAAACAATAAAACACTTCTAAGACAATACAGAAAACTTCTCAGCACAGACATTGTGTCTCTTGCTGCCATAAAGTCATTTAATTCCAGATATTTTTCTGAAATTTACTAGACTGAGGTTAACCTCCTATATTCCAGCTTCCACTGTTAAAATATATACATTTACACAGTTACAATAGTGCATGTACATTTCTGTTCTTTTCCAGTAGAGCACATTGTGGATCCATTTTAAGCACAAGCATTTTGCAAACCCTTTTTGACACACATGTCTGTACAAACAAGTTTGATATACACATAACATACAGTTCTAATACATTTGTAATACGATTATCTTACATGAAGCATGTTGACATTCACAAATGACACATAACCATTTATAAAATTCCAGACAGCTGTGCTGGAAGTATCTCCCTTTGTCACACTTCTATATAAATCATGTTGATATTCACAAATGGCATAGGTTCATAGCTTCATAGATGTGTACTAAGCTAATGGTCCTGGAGCCTTTACAAGCCATCCCATAGAAGTGCACTGGCATCATGCCGCCCAACATTAGTTTCCTGTGTCTCTATCAAGTAGAGCCACTGGAGTGATCCCCAGGGTGAACCTTCTATTTCCCATCCACTCATCAAGATTTCTCTTGAAGAGGGCCAGTGAGGTGCTCTGCTTGACATGTATGGGAAGTCTATTCCAGAGCATGGGCAGTCTCTGGGTTATGAACCTGTCCTTTCAGCATGTTTTTTGATTGTGGTAATGAGGTTGAAGTCTCTGGAGCATGTGGTACAGAAGGAATGGGATTTCTTTAGATGTAGCATTTCTAACAGAGCTGGGTCAGACATGACTTTGTAAGTCAAGCAGAACTCGCCTCTTAGTATACAACATGAGACAGAAAATAGCTGGAGTTTTTTTAGTCTGTCCATGTAGGACATGTGTTTAAGGCCTAGGATCCTCTTTGTGAGGTACTTTTGTGGCCTTTCCAGCTGTTGCATGTATCTAGTGAGATACATGCCAAATGGGGCATTATACTCAATGACTGGCTTAATGAGGGAAGAGTGGAGAGAGATGGTGACCTCTTTCTTCCTGGATGCAAAACCCATGGTAATGAGATGCACCACATAGAAGGACTTTCTGACCAGAGTGGCAATGTGGTGGTCGAAGGAGAGGTTGCTGTCAACCTGTATCCCCAGATCTCTTATAATGCCTTCAGTGTTCAGTGAGCTCCCATTGATGTGGTAATTAGTGGGAACTGACTTTTCCCAAAGGAGATGATGATTCATTTTTTGGCATTAAGTTTAAGGCCATGGTTTCAACACCAGTCATTGGTCTCAGTGAGACCTTTCTGTAGGATGTCCATATCACTTGGGGAGTTAATAATGGCTCCCAGCTTACAGTCATCTGTGAATGTGAATTTGATCAGCCAGAGTCCTTCTGTGCTGGCCTGGACTTCTGAGAAGTAGATGCCAAACAGGAGATGACCCAGGACTGTTTCCTGTGGGACTCCAGTCGTAACTGGTCAGCAGTCTGACTTGGAGTCTGCTACTTTCACACTGTGGGTTCTATCTGTGAGCCAATTTGCAACCACCTATTGATATAGGAGTTGATGCCTAGTTTGGTGAGTTTATCAATAATTTCTGAGTGGGGAATGGTATCAAAGGCCTTGGCCATATCAAGGTAGGCTGTATGAGCTGCCTTGCCCTCATGTGCAGCTGTGGTGACTAACTCAAAGTAGTCAACTAGGTTGAGCAGGCATGATATACCTTTCACAAAACCAAATTGCATGGGATCTAGAGTTTGGAGATTCTCTGCATCCTTGTTAATTAGGTCCATGATAATGCACTCCATAGCCTTACATATCAGACTCATCAGGCTAATGAAGCGAAAATTCCAAGGGTCTGTAGTTGCTCCCCCTTTATGGACAGGGATGACTGTAGCAGTGTGCCATTTGGTAGGGACAAAGCTTGAGGTGAGGCTGTGGTTGAATAGGGCACACAGATGTGGTGCCAGTTCACTTTGTAGTTCATGTAGAAAGCATCCAGGGATATTGTCGGGTCCCATGGAAGCTGTATTCTTGGCCTTGGACAATGCAGCTTTAACCTGTGCTGCAGTAATGCTGAGTGCCTGGCATTCCTCTGGTATTGTGATTGGTCCTTTGGGGGGGAGAGAGGGGCAATATCTGTTGGCTCACTATAGGAGGTACCATTGTGCAGTAACTCAGTGCAAACCTAGGTATTGCTGTGGAGATTCTTGATATAATTATAGAAGGCTTTGTGGTTGTTTTTAGTGTCTGCCAAAATTCTGCCTTCATAGTTGGCTTTAGAGGTTTTGATGAGGGATCTCAACTTTTTGTTGAGGCTAATAAGGGAGTTTTTTCCAGTCTTGGGACTTCACCTTTTTCTGCAACAGTTTCTTCCTTCTGTTGTAGAGTTTATTAATTGCAGGGGGCCACCAGATTGGCTTTCTTTTTTTGGAGGAGAGTGTCTTGGTTCTGTTGGGTATGGCTAGTCCCATGTATATTTATGTATGTGTTTGTACAGTGCATTGGTGTATGATTTGGCAGTTATGCCTCTATTTTCCATTGACATGGGTGTCGTGAAGTTAGCCACCTCTGTTTTGGGAGCCCAAAGACAGCTTTGGAGAAGTTTGTCATGGTGGTTACCTTTGCGGGGGGGCATGGTGAGATGTGGATTTCCATGGTGATTAGTTTGTGGTCAGATCTAACCATGGAGGAATTGACTATTAGTGTACAGCAACAGTTGCCCATGTTTGTAATAACTAGGCCAAGGATGTTGCTTCCTCTAGTGGGGGTAAGAATGAGCTGGTCCAGGGCATTGGAATTGATGAATTCCAGGAAGCATTAGGCCATTGTATTGGTGCATGAGTAGTTTTCCCAGTTGATGGAGGGGTAGTTGAAGTCACCTAGTACATATAATTATTTACAAAATTACAGCTAGCTGGGCTGGTAGTATCTCCTTTCATCACAGTCTCCAACATGGCCTGCTGATGTCATCTATCATAACTTAACCTGCGGCCATGTAAAGGCAGACTTGTGGTGTGGCACTTGTGTAAAATACTGTATTCTGTAGTCTGTATACTTAGATAGGTAGGGGTTCTGTTCTCACTGCAATTAACTGTGTATGTGTGTGTGTGTGTCCAGCCAGAAGACCAAGTGTGTATTCTGTAGTTACTGCCCCAATCCTATAAATTGACAGTATTTTGATACTTGCACCTGCCTACACATTCATTTCAGGCAGGCTTCCCACATTCTTCTCTCCAACATGCACTGTTGATGTCATCCACTATAACCTGACCTGCAGACATGTAAAAGTCAGACTTGTATTGTGACACTTCCATAGAGCACTGTGACCTATAGCCTGTGTCTTAGAGAGGTAGGGGTTCTGTTCTCACTGCAGTCAACTGGGTGTATATACGTCTCTGCTCAGCAGAGCAGACATGCTATCATACAGTTACTTCTCCGATGGCATGGCTTGCTAGCTTTTTATACTTGCACAAGCCTACACATCCATTTTATGCAGCCCTCCCAAACTCATCCACTATAAGTTGACCTGCAGAGATGTAAAAGTCAGAGTTGTGTCATGGTGCTTGTGTATAGTGCTATGTTCTGTAGTCTGTGTAGATAGATAGGTAGGGGTTCTGTTCTTATTGCAGTCAACTGTGTGTATGAGCTGTTACTTGACATTACAGAGATCCTTTTCCAACAGCATGTGAGACACTGTTATCACCATATAATCAACAGACAATGCTAATGCACCACCATATGCTCAACAGACAATGCTGATGTACTAACACATGCTCAACAAACAATGCTGATGTAATCAGCTATATCAAATTATTACATATACAACCATCCCACTAGGGCAGGATCAGACACTGTCCTGGCACCCAGGAAGATGTCACCTTAGGTTCATAGGAGGCTACCACATTATTGGCTCTAAGGCCTTTATAAGCCTAGCCATGCTATACCATTGTTCCCTTATTGATCAACTTGCATTGTCTATATTTGCAGTGCAAGTGTATGATCAGCACTAACTGCAGTTATCCAAGAGGGACAGGGTATGGGTGACACACCTAGGGTAAATTCACAGTCTCCCATCCAGCTGGCTAAGTTGCACTTAAAAGGGTCATTGAGCTCTGTTTTATGTGAATTGGGAGTATTTTCCAGAAAAGTGGGAATCTCTAGGAGACATATCTGCCTCGCCAGCATGTCCTGTTAATGATGCAGGCTAGGTTAAAATCCCTAGAGTGAGTGAATCTTGTCTTATGTGACTTGTGTGCAGCATTTCTATTAGGCCAGGGTCAGAGATTGCTCTGTAGGCCAGACACAAATCTCATCTCTGCAGCCTATAAGACACAGAGTACAGTAACAGGGCCTTCAGTCTGTCCATGGAGGCTATGTGTTGCAGGCCCTGAATTGTCTTGATGATAAACCTCTGTGGTTTCTCCAGCTGCCATGGGTGTCTGATGCGGTACATACAGAAGGCAGTGTTGTACTTTATTTGAGGTCTGATGAGGGATGAGTACAGGGGAGTTGTAACATCCTTAACTCTTGATGTGATACCCTTACTTATGAGATATGCCACATTGAAGGCCTTCCTTACCACTGTGGACACATGGTGATTGAAGTTAATATTGTCATCAACCTATGTTCCCAAATCTTTCATCACAGGGTTTCAGCTAAGGGATGTATGGGTATTATTGTAGTGTGCAGGGACCTTTGCTGGAAGGGATGATAACACATTAGTTTGCATTTAATTTGACTCCATGGCTTTGGCACTAATCATTTGTCTGTGTAAGGGCTTTTTGTAGTATGTCATCATTGTTGGAGGACTCAATTGCACCCAGTTTGCAGCCACTGATGACATGGTAAGCCACAGGCCATCTCTTTTCCCTTGGACTTCTTAGAAATACATTCCAAACAGTATGGGGCCCAGCAGAGATCCTTGTGGCACTCTAGTGGTAACCGGTCTGCTGCTAGAGGTGGAATCCCCAGCTTTGACTGTATGTGTTCTGTCAGTGATCCAGTTGGCTACCCATCTAGTGACATTTGGGTTAATTCCCAGTTGTGTGAGCTTCCCAATGATGTCTGAGTGGGGGATTGTGTTAAAAGCCTTGGCTAAGTCAAGATAGGCTGCATGTAGTGTTTTGCCTCCATCCAGGGCTTTGATGACATTCCCTAAGAAGTCCACCAGGTTTAATAAGCATGATCTACCCTTAATGAAGTCAAATTGTGTCAGGTCAGGAGTCTGAAAGTCACCTATGTCTTGTTTGATCAGGTCTATGATTATTTTTTCCATCGCCTGGCAGATAAGGCTGTTTACGCTTATGGGTCTATAGTTCCTGGGGTCAGTCAATGGACCCCTGTGGTTAAAGAGAGTACCAACTGGTTCCACTAGGTCATACTTAATACCATTTAGTAGGCAGCCTGGAATGTTATCTGGTCCCATACAGGCTGTGTTTTTGGCCATGGAGAGTGGGGATATGACCTGCTCTTTGGTAGAGGACTAGTGACAGGTATGCTTTGGAGAATGTCTGGTGGGGACAGGGGGGGTGAAGTTTGCCCCAAATTTGTCTGCTAGCAGGTTGGTGATGTCCTCAGGGTCAGTATGAGTGGTACCATCCACTACTAGTTCGGCACAAAGTTGGTCCTTCCCTTTTAGATTTCTGATGTAGCTAAAGAATGCCTGTGAGTATCTTTAGCTAGGGATGCTAGTTTAGCTTCATACTTGGCTTTGGATAACTCTACAAAATAGCTACTTTGCTTGTTTAAGCTGTGGAGGATGTCTTTCCTCTGCTAAGTCAGTTCCCTCTTGTTCTTAGACATTACTTTCTTCCACTTGTTGTATAACCTGTTTATGGTTGATGCCCACCAGGGTGGCTTATTTTTCTGTGAGGACCTTATTTTGATCCATTTAGGTTCAGCTGACTCAATACATTTGGACAGGTGTTTATACAGGCCATTTGTGTATACCTCTGTATAGCAGTCATTGTTGACAGTGGTAGCATGGGGTTTGCAGCCATTTTTGGCATTGCTTAGAAGGCTATAGCTTCCTTTGGAGAAATATTTTATCCTGACTGCTCTTGAGAGGGTGTCAGGTATGATTGTTAATTTGAATGAGACTGAATTCTGATCCAACCTGATAAGGCAAGGCAATACACAGGGGATAGTGCGTAGACCCCCTATGTTGGAGAGTACTAAGTCTAGGACTTTTAAGCCCCTTGTGGGGGTGCAGACTATTGGTTACAGAGCATGGGTATTAACAAAGTCAAGGAACCTTAGACAAGCATGTTTGTGCTGATATATAACTCCCAATTGATGGAAGGGTAGTTGAAATTACACATGACCAAGGTGATTGGCTGTATAGTGAGTGACTCAAGTAGGTCCATGTAGGCAGAATGATTCTCGTGGTTCATGGTGGGGGACCTATAGCTAACAACAATCTGGAAGGGAGTTCTACTTACAGTTAGTTGGACTTGGAGTAGTGCTATGGACTCACACTGCTTGACCCAGTCTTGATGTGTATTTGTCTTTAATGAAGATGTATACACCTCTGCCTTTGGTTCTTTCACACTTGTTTTGGTGTCTGAATGTACGGAAGGCATTGAAGCCTTGCATGGCTGGGGGGCGGGGCTGTCTGTGGTCTTGACTCATGTCTCGACTGCACAGACATGGGCATCTCCCAAGGTAAGGAGTGCTTCCAGTGAGTACAGTTTTTGAATTACACTCCTTGCATTAAGCAGCATAACCTTCAGTTTGTCTCTAGTGGATTTTTTTACATTAAGAATTTAGTTGTGCTGACATTGCCTAAAAAGGCCATTATGGCGGTGGCAAGTATCCTTGCCAGTAACCAAAAAAAGTGAAGAAGTGACAAGTGAAGACCATCTGTGGCAATGCAGAGTGGTCTGTTGACCTTATCTACACAGGCAGACAGATATTAGGTCCCCCTGGATTGACAACAGAAGCTAAGCCAATTGTCGAAGTCCATCATGTTTTCTTTATATTAAGGCATCGTTCTGGGTGAAGGTAGAATGCTGCTTATGGCTAAGGATGTATCTGCCTGGGACAGATAATTTGTTCATATAGTACAGTGAGGTATGTTTCCAGTCATTCACTGCAACATGGACTATGACAGAGTCATAACTGTACTTGTTGTTGAAAGACTTGAGTGCATGCAGGATCTGACAGACCCTGGCACCTGACAGGCAGCTGACTGTGACCTTCATCTTGTCCAGCCTGGTGAGGGGGACATCTGTGAGTCTCACTATGGAGTCACTTATGACCAAGACATTTGGATTTGAGGTGTCTTGCCTCAGGGGCATATTGTCTGAGGCACTGTTGTGTGTATTATGTGTAGTGGATTTTGTTGGGTCTGCAGTGTGTGCAGTAGGTTTGTGCTTGGGAGGTCTCTGATCTTTAAGTAGGCTTGTAGCGAGTACCTCCTCATATGTGGGTTTATGTATTGTGAGCTTATTATGTGCAAGGGGTGAAGTGCATGTGCTGACAACATGTTTGATATCTGGTTTGTTGTTATGTGAGAGAAGTGATTCCAAATTCATAGTATACTTACAGCTCTCACATGTTTTATTAGATTGTTTTAGCAGTAACTGGTTGTCAGTATACATGAGGCAATTGCGACATTGCCTCAGAATGCCCATGTCAATCAGGTTGCCTGGAGAAATGGTGGGAAACTGTCCGTCCATTATGGAGAGTCTATAGTGTAGCAATTAGTGGGGAGTGGGCTGGATGGACCACATTTTGCTGTAAGACTAACAAAAAGTGTCTCTTCTATGGAGGGCTAGGGGTAAAAAAATGTGTCAATGTTTCACAATGCACAACTGAGTTACTCACAGGGCAAGCTCTGAGCCGCTCCGGTAAACTGAGTGCACACACTGCCAAACACAACGCTGGAATGCAAGTAAAGTTAAATGATTTTAAACAACTAAACAAAGGGAAAGGCCAAGACTGAGCCTTATTCCACCAGTCCCCAACTCAGATGGGTCCTTGGTTCCATACTGCTGCCATAGAGGTGCAGGGGGCCAAGTGCTCAAATAATACCAAACAGTCTAGATTCAGAATGAATTGAGCCTATGCTATAAAGTAGTAGAAATTTAAAGTGCACACAATAACAATCGCAACAGGAGAAAAAAACAGTTTAAATAAAGCAGTAATTCAGTAGAATACTCCAAGAGTGTAGACAACAAACCTTCCTAGTGTGAAATTAGTGCTCTGGAACCCAAGTGCTTAAACCTGGACTAAGACACTTTCAGAATAACAGACACAATAAGCCTTCAAACAGCAATTCCCAGCTTAGAAGGGTGTATGCTATCTTCTCCTGCCACAAGAGTCTACACCACAAACCCTCCTAATGTAAAATAACTGGGTTGGAGGCCAAGTGCTTAAACCTTTGCAAAGACACTTAGAACAGCAGCCACTGTAAACATCCAACCAGCAATTTCCAGTTCAGAAGGGCAGAGGCTACCATCTCCTCCCACAACAGTGTAGACTACAAACCTTCTTAATGTAAAACAACTGGCCTGAAGCCCAAATACTTAAACCAAAAGTAAGAGGGTTACAATAATAGTTACAATTGAATGCAATTACAGACAGATGACAATGACATGTCTTTTAATCTACCCACATACAGCATGTCATGGTTAGTAAGCCCTGTGTTATCTTGATGAGAAAGCCCTGTGGTCTGTCCAGCTGCTGCATGTATCTGGTGAGGTTCATGCAAAAGACAGCATTATATTGTATTACTGTTCTGATGAGTCTAACTACAGTGCTGTTATACAATCCTGAGATCTGAATGTGATGATGTGTCTTATGATGTGCATCATACGTATGCAATGGAAAACATTAAAAAGAAAGGTTATAAAGTAATGACACACATTGTAGTTCCTGACTTCACAACCCTTACAAGAGAATACACTAGAAAGTACTGACATAATGATGATATCCACTGTACAATTTGGCAAGGCAAATATAAGTGACAGGTACAATTATCAGTTCAAAAACACAAATGCAGATATAGCAGGCACTAATGTAGCTATGAACCTTGTGCATCAGACAGAAAGCTTTCATATCTCCGAATTAAAAAGAGGAAAAACCAGTGATATGGCACAGTTATCATCACTTGCTCTGGGTGCTCAAGGGCAGGAGGCCTAGGCTGACACAAACCCCTACCACAAGAACTGGCTCTGCCAGGAGTTGCACTGGCACCTCCGTGCCCAAGATCAGATGCAGTGCTGCTACCTGAGTGTGACAGATGTTTGTTGGATATGCACTCTTCATGGGAATACTAGGACAATGACGTCATGATCTGCCATGTCTGAGTTGTGGACAGCATACTCACCGCTGGACCAATGGAAGTACTGCCGCTATGGGAGCATGATCAGGGATTGCTATGTTGGCCATCAGCAGATGTTGTGGTTGACCTACGCCCATGAGGACGCTGCTACCCTTCCAGCAGACATTCCATCAAAGACACTGCTCATTCCATGACAGACATCTCTCGGTCCATCACAGACACACCTTATTCCAATGTGTCATTCATCCAGTCCAGGGAATTAGTGACACAGTGGAGGCAGTCACACATGTCAGATTGTGCAGCACTCACAACCCTGAGCATTTGTCTGGAACGCCTTTCTGAACATGACTGTGCTGCCACGATAGCCATAAACATATGTTGAGTGACACGGGAAGAGACACCTACACCAGGTGGGGAAGGTCCAGCAGGCCCCCTCTGAGCACCCCTATCAACCCTCCTGTGTAACACCTCACCAACACTTTGGCTACTGCCAAACTCAACAGGCACTGAAGCCGCAGTAGCCACACTTCCCTGCTCAATGTCCTTGCCCTCCACCTGTCCTATATCTGTGGGCTCAGTGGACTGGGTAGGCATAGGCCTACTGGCTGTGTCTGGGGAAAAGGAAGGGGGTGGCTGGATGTCAACCTCTGTCTCAGATTCCGCCTCTGCACCCCCTGACTGTCTCTCAGTTTTGCCACCATCATCAATGTCTGATGAGACACTTACATCAGATGGCACAGGGCGCACACTCCCATTGTCATGATCACCTGTGATAAAAAGGGAAAAACACAGGCATACATTAATACCTGCACTACTATGGTGCAATATATTCTAAACAACTAACAGTTCTGCCACTATTACAGACAGTGCAGCAATACACAAAACAAGCCTAAAATGACACACTATATGATATTTCTAGAAATTGATCTGCAGTACTGAAATAATTTTATTTGGCTTACTATCTGCAGTACACATATGTTGGTGGATTCCTGATGGTTCCTGGTAAGTTAAGCAGGAGGTAAGGGCAACATCATCATGTTCAACAGTAAGACAGGGGGTACTGCATGTACTCCTCTATATCTGTATAAAGTTTACATTCAACAAGAATGTGGCTAACTCTAAACTGAGCTTATTACTGTGCCAAACTTCAACCCCCCCCCCCCAAAAAAAAAGACGTGACACAGAAGTAACTTTTATTTCAATTGTTTTACTGTACAACAGTATTCAACTGGTCATATAATAAATTTTAACTGGAAGTTCTTCCTAGGGCTGAGAGGGAGGTGCCCCCACAACAATCACACATTGTGGGCCACTCTGCTGTGAGCTGTCCTGTTGTAGAAGATTTGCCAGGAATTCCTCCCTGGGGGTGAGAGGTGGTTCTGCAGCAGGTCACCCCCCAGTTACCCTTTGATCTCAGGCAACATCAGCTGCACACCTCTGTGCAGATGTTATCATGTCAATGGCCCTGTGGTGCACCTGTTCATAAGTCTGGCTGTGGCTGCCCCCGGCATTTATGTCTGCAACAATCTGCAGCCATAGTTTCAGCCTCTCTGGCATATTGGGATGACCTCTTTTGAGAAGACAAACCCCATGCTGATGAAGTGCATCAACAATGATTGTATTCTCAGCCTGACTGAAGAGGGGTTTGCACCTCAATGACATTTTTGGGCTTAAAAGACAACAAAATAATAGTACGCATAAGTATCACATAACTACAAAGTAACTGTTACCAGATAAAACAGTTAAGATATGCAGTCAGTATTACCCACTGTAAAACATAAAACAGTCTACAGATGGGAAATACTAACAACAGGCAGGATGCAAAACAAGGAGAGTAGCAAGAGCAACATATCCCTGTATGTACCATAGCAGTAACTCAACTGTGCTTCTCCCAAAAGAACAGTCGACTCCAGTTTGTGACATAACTGTAACTTCTCTTTGCTCCCCAACCCACAGAAGAACAGGCACATGGACCATTTTGCTAATAAAACACATTTGAAATGCTAAACATGCATTCAAAGGTCCTGTCCCTGAAACATTTGTACATATGTATCACACAGATTACTATTTTGATGTATTGTCAGTCATTTGTACCTCTGAAATGGTTTGACAAACATGGCCATGCCATCAGTACACATCTTACTAATGCATACAGATAACAGTGTAAAAGCTTTTGCTTCACATTATTCATTAATATATTCCATCATATGCGTTATGTAGGCAACAAGATGACAGAATACCTGCTGGAGATCCATACTCCTCTGTAAAGATAGCTTTGCAAATAATTAGCTTTTCTGAAAATGCATTAAGTATCTTCACCATCAGTTTGGCTAGCTACGTATTTGACTTTTTGCAATAGAGTTGATTATTAATGGATTGCATATGTCTAAGCTGTGTTTCAGAGATGCTAATTACAACATAAGCAGCTGAATTGCATGCTAATCAACCAATCTGGTGGAGCTATTGAACAAGTTATAATGCAACCATGTAGACTCCATGCTTGTTTTTCCTGTGGATTTCAAAAGTAGTAGAGTACAGACACAGAAAGTTTACACAGACAGAATGTTATCAGCTGCTGCTGCTTAACTCCATTGGTATGTGTTACAGGCTGCAGGCAATGCTGCTACTGCTGTCAATAGGCCTATGCGGAAATGAAGAAGAGTTTTCAGGCCATGTTTAACTTATCACAACATACACATTGTAGTGTGCTACAGGGCAGACAGGAACACAGTAGGGGAACCCTATGACCTCTTCTGGCCTCAACACAGAGCAACAGCTTTTATTTATTTATTTATTTATTTATTTATTTATTTAATTATTTAACATTTGTTTACCAGGAAAGTCCGACTTGGAATAAAGCCAATTTTCAGCGGAAGCCCGGGGAGAAACGCTCCAGATGCATGTCTTTTTACAGTGGGAGGAAACTAGAGCACACAGAGAAAACCCACTCAAACACAGGGAGGACATGCAGACTTAGTACAGAAGGCACTCCAGCTGAGAATCGAACCTGAGAACCTCTTGCTGTGAGGCAACAATGCTACTGCTGCACCACTGCGCTATCCAAGTGCCCCCATTTTACCTCTCCATGTATTGGCTGTGTACTGCTTGCATCACAGTCAGCCCTGAACTAACATTGTTGCAACTGCTGCATTTACAAGGTAAGTCCTGAACGTGTACTGTATTGTATAATAATATTATGACATGTCCTTGTATTTCATCACTTGGTGCAGTAAGCAATTACAAGGTGGGAGACTTGTACAGAAATTAATGTCACATGACAGCAGAGACTCATTTGACTTGTATGTGCCCATTAGCAAGTAGTAGGCCTCAGGCCTCAAAGATTCACACATTGATACCTCTCCAAAGTAATGATGATCACTGCATGCCCTCAGTTTAGCACCATATGTTTGTAATGGCAAATCATAACAGAGAGAAGTTCAAAAGTAATTAGAAGCATATCAGTTTCTGGCTTCACCAAGCTCACAAGATCAAACTGGCAGGATGCAAAACAAGCAGAGTAACAAGAGCAACATATCCTTGTTTGTGCCATAACAGTAGCTCGGCCTGGGTCCACCCCCTCAAAAGATCATTATACCCTTGCCATGACTGGAACCCACCTTTACTACCCACCCCCAAAACAGCAGTCTATGCTTGTTTGTTGCATCTGACCTGCCATTAATTTGATGGCAACTGCATATTATAGTGTTCCCAGTTAATATTCTCACACATTTTAAGGTAAATGATATAGAATGGCTTACATACTGCATGTCTTTGAGTACTGGTTAGATAACTGATGAATGACCAAGAAACACAGAAATGTAGGACACAGCTGTATATTTGCAAGGAATAATCATAGCAAGTTGTGTGATCACTAAGTTAACTACATCCTATTATATTAGATAGAATACATTTACAAATAACAGGTCATGCCTTCATATCAGTATACATTCAGTTGTACTTGGTTGTGTGAGGAATTATGTCATGTATGTGCTGCAAACCTGTGTGTGGGGCAAAGAAGGATAAATCCCCCCTCATGTTTTCTGATGTTGCATTGCAGTGAGAATTAGGATCCAGACCTATGTAGTCATATTTCACGTGCACTAACATTTTCTGCTGTGTATGTCATAGATTGATTTCTCATATTTCAACTAATTCTCCATTTTTTACATCTTTTTTCTTTTTTGGGGGGCACTATTGGTGTGATGCTGCTTAGCACAAATGGCTTTGGCTATGTGCATTGGCAGACAGGACCCAGACAGCCACAAACATACACCGGATACATTCAATTAATACTACTGGCCATTGTGCAAAGACATTCCCAGCAGTGAGCTTTCTTACACAGTGTGTTTGCACGATGGTAAGTGATGCACAACACTTTCAAATGTTGCAAAACCAGAAGGTGTGCACTTCCAGTAAGTGTGATACCTGCAATTGGTGGGAAAAGATCATTCTACATTGCTCTTGATTTGTGATAGGCAAGGCAGGTGTTCCTGGAGAGTTTTCAAGATTCCGTACTTAAAGATGGGGTGTCCAGAAGCCCAAAGTGTTTGTTGAATGCCTAGTGAATGAACATGGGGAAAGGCTTTTGCAGAGGGACTATCATGGCTCAGATTACAAGTCAGAGGCATGGAATAGTCTGGCCTGGTCTCTGACCAGTGCAACCAGTATTACCCGCACTGGTGAGCAATGTAGGAATCTCTACAGAGACCTCAGGATAAGGAAGAGGGATACTCTTTGACCATTGGATGGAGGAATGTAGGACTGGGGGCACCCCACAGATGTGTAAGTATCACTTACAGAGACTACTTGTAAGAGTTAAAAGCTGTATATAGTCAGGAATGGTATGCTTAATGGTATTCTGTTCTGTTTTGTTTTTTTCACAACAGTCACAAACTGAGAACTGAATGTGTGAACACATGCCACCAGATTGGCATGGATGTGATATGCATGTGGTATGTATGCATCCAAACAGTAGGGTTATTTTAGTATTAAACGTTATGACACATTTATTGGTTAATTATACAGTTGTATCAAATTGAGCGTTGATTTCTCAACTGTAATAGGAAAGTATGGATGCATTACTCTGGAGGCCAAAACATCAGTTCAATATTACAGAATAGTCATAGGTTATGCCTTCAAAATCCACACTTCCCAAATATACAATACTGCTAAGTTTTCATTGAGATTACAATGTAACATCAGAGCCCTAAAGCAGTGTCACCACTGGCTTGCTGTAAACTGTAATCAGTATAACTGGAACACACATATGTGCAATGTATGCACACATAAAGGATTGCTTACTGCAATCTGTATTATATTGGGCATCTGTTAGCAGCTGGGCAGTCTTAACAGTAAACAAAGGTATTTGCTAGGAGTTGGTACTGCTAAAAGCAAAGAAAAACATAATAGAGTTAAATACTTGTACCAATGCTTTGTATGTCACATATGAAGTTGCTAATGTTCTCCCTTTTTTCCTCTCACCCCCAACCCTTTTCTCTCTTTTTTTTCCATTTTTTTTATTTTTTCCCCACAGCACAGTGGAGTAGGCTTGTCCTATGGGATCCTCCTGCCCCATCTCTGCCGGCTACAGCACTGTTGCCCAGCATATCTGCTGTGTGACCTGATAGCACTCTCTCTGCTGTCCCTGCACTACCTCACCCCTCATTGAGTTCTGCCACTCAAGACAGGCCAGTGGTTCCCTCTGGGAGGAGTGGCAGAGGTGGTGAGTTTATCACCTGTGATAAACTGCCAGGGTTAGTGCATAGGATTGTGCACCAAACAGTTGGTGCATGCCTATGCCAACTGGAGACACTGCTCTCCATCATTGTATTAAATACAAGGAGAAGCAGACATCAGACACTGCAGCCATTGCAACAGTGAGGTGACAGTGATGACAGTCCAGTGGGTGATGAGTCGATTCTTACTGTCACCCAACTTGACAACCACGGGTTCTCGATGTTCCCACCCTCACCCCAACCATGGTGTTCATCCACCTCATGTGTCCTTCACCGTCCCTGTTTCTTGTCTTGTTTGTCTGCAATTGCTTCCTCACCTGCTCAACTTACTTCACCCAGACATTCCTATAGCCCTTGCTCAACATTCCTCTCCCTCTCTCTCAAAAGAATTGGGCACCTGTGCCACAAAAAAAAATTGTCCCATACATAGCTCTCCATTTCAAACATGTGTCTTCATAACACACATGATTTGGCCCAGTTCAGAGCTCTCAACTGTCCAAATTTTCACAGAATGTTCTGGTTTTTGCCTCATATTTTCAGTCTGTTTCTCATAAAATTTTGTTTTACTGGCCAATCTTTTGCAAATTGATAAGAATTAAAGTCAGAAAATATTGCCAGACATTTGAGTTTCAGACTTCATACCCTTCAGAAAATTCACAATAATGCAAAACCTGTTATTCTATCAACTTTCTACAATTTTAAGAGCAATATTTAAAAACTGTCTCTATTTTGGGCCTTTGTCCTCCCATAATGTATGGCTTTGTCCAGATTTCATGCACTAAGAGGTTGAGAGGTGTGGTCCAATTCCCTATACAACCGATTGTGTTGTGGTCACCCCACCCTCTGGAGGTGACAGTCCAAATTCAGCAAAATTTGTGCATATATGTTCATGTTTTATTTTTGAAGAAATGGATAGCTATGGTTCTTTCCTACACCCTTCCTGCACATTCCTGCCTTCTTTTCACGTTGTTCTTCCCCCTGCTTGCTCTCCATTTCATCACACTCCTGTCTTTTCAATTTCTTTTCTGTAGATCAATATGTGTGTGTATACCTTTAAGAAGCTATCCAAGGGCTTGCAATTGTGTATAAATACTAAGCATGTATGAGCCTGACTGTCATTTTGCAGTTAGCTGTTGAGATGTAAAGCATGTATGTACACAAGCTCTGCTTGTTAACTAGTTCGTATTTAATGATGCTGCTATCCATCCTGATGTGTTTGTATGTATTAAAGCATCTGAACGAAACCCTCAAGCCTTCTTTTTATATGTATTAGAGATGAATGAGTGACATGATGTAAGAAGCAGCATGTCTAAAGGACGTGGCATATCTAACAGGGCCTGAAGTCAGAACCGGCATACCAAAAGGGCATGAAGTTTAAAACAGCTTGCTGGTGGAATATACAACAGTAGACCATCCCAAAAATGTGCATACTTTATAAAACAGGTCGAAAATTAATTTCAGGTATTAAACTTGCTCAGCACTATTTCTTTTTCTCATAATATGAAATAAGGCATACAGAATGCTCTAAATAAACTTGCATAAACAGATATATATGATATTGATAAAAATATTCAAATTACTACGGAAAATGTTTGAAATAAAGTCTGAATTGCATAAAATGAATAAAATAAGGGGAAACGACCACATTTTTGCAAAACATATGTATTTATTGTATTAAGCAAAGATATCAAAGTTATCAGAAGTGTATAAAGTGTTCGCATGTTTGTGCAGTGTTACAGTAAAGTTATTTCAAAAAGTACAGCCATTACAAAGCATATTTTGCAAAGTAAAGTGTTTTGAAGAGTATTGTACATTTGGATGTTGTTATAGGCTCACAAAACAGTCTGTTCGTACATAATTACAACGGCTATATTTTCAGTGTGTTTGTGCATACTTGTGGGCATGGCAGATGGATTTTGAAAACCCAATGCACTTGTGCTTGACAATAATATATCTGAGAACTGGAGAGTGTTTGAGCAGGAGTATGACATTTTCATACAGGTTGCATTTTCTGATAAAGATGACTGTACAAAGGCATTTATTCTACTTAATGTAGCTGAGTCAGAAGCTATAGAAAGGGAATGTTCATTTGTGTATGCACCTGCTATTTATACTGGAGAGGGAGGAAATTATCATATTGTTGTCCAGGCTTAGTCAAGGGAGGACCCAGAGTGCTTAAAATGTAAATTTATAGAAATATGTAACCCCCAGACAAATGTTACAATGGAAAGGCACTTATTTTACACAAGAAATCAAAAGTCTGGTGAAACTTTTACGGCATATATAACTAAACTGAGAAATAAAGCTAAAATGTGCAGATATGATGACTTAAGGGATGAGCTGATAAAGGACAGAGTTGTGTGTGGTATAAAAATGATGCTGTGAGAAAGATTTTGCTTTGTGACAGCGATTTTTCTTTGAATAAGGCTGTGATGCCCCTGCCCTGGCCCAGTAATCAAGGAGCCTCAATCCTCACCACTAACACCAGTGAGGGACGTGCACATTGAAGGATGACAAGTACACACACGGTAAAGTACAATTTCACTTAAAAGCACACAGAGATCACAGTCAGTCTGGGGCTGGTTTCTCTGTCTTTCTCCATATCCCAATAAGATTCCCCACTGGCACAGCTATAGGGTTGAGATCTCAGCCAAGCAGTCAAGCCAAAACCTCCAGCACCCTCTCTGTCCAACCAGTGCTTCGTGTCCCTACCCAAGTAGCTGACGCACACACACACACACACACACACACACACACACACACACACACACACACACACACACACACTTTGAGATTTGATCTATATACAAACACACAGACACTCCTGGGGAAGGCTGGCACAGGTTCACTAGCTATGCCCCTTTCTGCCCAGACTAAAAGGTAGTTAGCCCTGCCACCAACCAGCTCTTAGTTATCAGCTACCATAAGGCCCTTACCAAAGGGTGACCAATTCTACTGTATAATGTATTATTATCCAAATGGTAAGTGTGTCCAAGACTAAGGCTATTTAATAGTGGCCTAAACAGTGTCCCCAAATGCATATGCAAGTACTTTAAGAGATTAAATATCTCAAATAATATAAACAAACCAGCCACAATTAAAAGGTTTAAATGTATTTAATAATAAATAATAAAATCACAAGACAATACTCATTAACTCAACACAGTGATGACAACAGAGTTCAGAATCACAGGAAATATTTTAAAACAACATTGTAGGACAGTCTCACAAAAATACAGAAAACATCTAGACTGATCTTACTATATTCCTATTTATCTCTAAGAGAAATAATATGATCTAAGTCTTACAGAGCAAGGAAAATGCAGATGAGAAGTGCTGAAGATGGATGTGTTCAGATCCAGAGACAAATACAAAATGCACAGACTTTGTCTCAGAGATAGTTCTTAAATTACTGCTGGGTTAGCTAGATGACATCACTATTTGACACCTGCCTCTAGTTCCCAGGCTAAACAGATACCAACAGAATTTAACATGCCTCTATGAAAAATACTTATCTCTTGGAAGCTGACACTTATCTCTTAGAAGCTTGCCTGAAACTGGAAGTTGTAAAACAATTAACTCATTTACATTTTAAACCTAGTAATTATTTCTGTCTTAAGACAATAGATAGAAACTCTAGCTGTAGACATTCTGTCTTCTAGATGTGGTAAACACAATCATAAAACTCTTTACTTATTTTCTCAGAGTTTGCAAGTTAACTCTGTATGTCCCAATTTCTACTATGAAAACATACATTTGCATAGGCATATAGTGATAGGTTCATAAGTAGGTACTAGGCTATTGGCCCTAGGTGCTATATAAGCCTAGCCAAAAAAGGTACCCTGGCTTTCTCCACCAAAGAAAATTATTATCCATTATTAGATTCCATATACATTTCTGCTCTTGTCCAGCGGGGTGCACTGTGGTTACATTTTTGAAGCTCAGCGCATAACATACAGGTTACTTACATTTGTAGACAAGCCTATGGAACATATTAATATTTACAATAACATAGAATTATTTACAAAATTCTAGCTAGCTGGGCTGGCAGCCTTCACAAAGGTCATTGAGATTTGTCAGATATATGAGCTCACAGAAAAGCACACAAATATGCTTACAAATAAGAGCAGCTCCAGAAGGCACCAGTGATAAAGCTTATGTTGATAGCATGCAGCACATGGTTAAAAGAAACAGGCCCAAGCACATGGCAGCTATAGGGTTTCCAGGGACTGCTGTAAGTCTCCCCAGAACTTTCTAGCAAATTCCAGACTTTGCACAGTGTCAGTGAAATACAAGAGTGAGTCAGGAAACGCAAAGCATGGGCTCCAACCAAGTTTCATTGCCAGCTGTCATAACTGTGGTGGAAGTCATGAATCTAAAAGGGAGAAATGTTTAGCTTTTGGTCAAAAATGCCACAAATGTAATAAATGTAATCATTTCAAAAGATTTTGTAAATCAAAAGGATCACATTCTTTTATTAAAAGGGAACATTTTAAGAAATGAGTTGATCAGTTAGACTGTGACAAGCCTACTTTTTATGTTGATGGTGTGTCTGTGCTTCATGAAATGGTTAATGCAGTAGATTTTGGGGCAAAAATGAAGTATTTTGTACTGTTTGGATAAATGGCAAACTCACAGAGCTCAAAGTTGACACAGGTTCTAAGTGCAATGTTATGTCTGCAGAAATACTTACTAGAGTGTAAAGGTGAAAGATTTGATGTGGCAAGGTGTAAGAAACTTGTTGCTTATGTAGGTGAAAAAATTCAAACTGAAGCTCAGCAGTGCTTTCATATTACTTCCAGCAGAGTGGAAGAAGCTATGACTTACTATTTTATGTGGTCAAGAGGCACGTTCAGTCATTAGTAGGGCTGAGAGTTTGAAAATGGTACTGTTTTCATTTAATAAGGAAGTCCATTATGTTAGCTTAAAAGACCACTACTCTAATTTTGCCCAGATATTTTTTCCACCTATGCTGATCTTTTTGAAGACAAACTAGGCAAACTTCCAGTTATGTACTCCATGAGGTTAGACCCAGAGGTCAGTTTACTTATTAGGCCAGCACGTAGAGTTCCAATAGCTATGCAGGACAGAGTTAGATAGAATGGTGTGACAAAGTGTAATTTGTCCAGTGCAAACTCCAACTGAATGGGTATCTTCCATGGTGGTAGCTCATAAGAAAAGCTCAGATGACATCAGAATATGTATTGATCCATGAGATTTGAACAAAGCACTAAAAAGCATTATCCAATGTGCACAGTCGAATAAGTCGCAGCCTTGATGCCAAATGCCACTATTTTTTCTGTCTTAGATGCAAAGAGTTAATTTTGGCAAATTCAGCTTGACAAGAAATCCTCATTGCTCACTATGTTCAGTACTCCGTTTGGCAGGTACAGATTTTCGAGAATGCCATTTGGGATAAATTCTGCAAAGGAAGTCTTTCAATGTGTAATGGAACAAATTATTTCTGGGTATCCTTGTGCTATTATAGTAGATGACATACTGGTAGGAGGTTGTGATGAAGCAGAATATAACAGAAACCCCAGAAAAGCTCTAGAAAGGCCACAGAAATGCAAAGTCAGGCTACAAGAAGTTCCTTATGTTGGTCATTTATTTACTAGTACAGGCCTTTGACCAAATCCTTCAAAACAAACAGCTATTCTCGAGATGCCAGCTCCAGACAATGTTCAAGCCCTGCAATGTTTTCTTGGCATGGTCAACTACCTAGGCAAGTTCATTCCAGACTTGAGCCAACTTTCAGTACCACTCAGAGAGCTGACATGTAAAGATGTATCCTGGTCTTGGTTAGAGCAACACCAAAGAGGATTTGATGTCCTGAAACAGAGAATTGCAAGTCCACCAGCTCTCAGATACTATGATGTTCACAAACCAGTTACACTTTCCTATAATGCTTCCAAATTTGGTCTTTGTGCAGTCATTTTACAAGAGGATCAACCTGTTGCCTATGCATCAAGAACTCTTACCCAAACTGAGATGCAGCATGCTCAGACAAAAAAGAGCTTTTGGCAATTGTGTTTGCATGTTCCAAATTCCATGATTATATTTATGGTAGACCTATCCAGATCAAAACAGATGGCCAACCATTAGTAAAAATCCTGAGAAAGCCAATGCATTCAGCTCCAGGCAGACTGCAACATATGATGCTGAGATTGCAAAAGTACAATTTCAATCTTGTCTACAAGAAAGGCAAACTTCTTTATCTTGCTGATACATTATCCAGATCACCCAGAAACACCACTTAACAGAATGAAAATCAAGGTTCTCAACTGACTGATGATTTTGAAGTTATGGAAGTGAGAATTTTTTCTTCCATACATCTTGAGCTGAGAGATCACACAGCCATAGATCCAGTTTTACAGAGGCTCAACCACTTTATCAATCAAGGATGGCTGTCAATGCAATCTAATTTACCTCAAGAAGTGAACCATATTTTTCATGCAGAGATGAGATATTTGTCTGACAAAGGTATCATTATGAAAGGTTTGAAAGTAATTGTTCCAAAGTCCTTGAAACCAGAGTACATTACTATCTTGCATCGTGGTCACCCAGGAACCGAATCTACCAAAAGAAGGGTGAGAGAACTAGTAATTTGGCCTTCTATGTCACAAGACATTGAGAGAGCACGTCCATCTTGTGCAGTATGTAATAGTACTAAGCCTCATCAACAGAAAGAACCACTTCAGCTTAACTAGATTCTGGAACTACCTTGGTCGACAGTAGCCATTGATATCTTCGAGTGGAATGGTAAACATTATTTGGTGTTATTAGACTCTTACTCCAATTGGTTTGAGATTGACTTACTTTCTAACCTAGCATCTAGTACTGTCATTACTAAGATGAAGCATCATTTTGGTGTTCATGGAAGTCCACACAAAGTTATTTCTGACAATGGCACACAGTTTACAAGCCAACTGTTCAAAAGATTTGCTGAAGAATGGGACTTTACTCATTTCACAAGTAGTCCAGAGTACCCACAGTCAAATGGTTTAGCAGAATGTGCAGTGCAGAGTGCAAAACAGTTACCTGAGAATTCTAAACAAGACAATAGTGATGTTTTCTTGAATCTGTTGAAGCTCACAAATGTTCCTTGCGATAAACATCTTGGTTCATCTGCTCCGAGAGTTCTGTCGAGACAACCCAGAACCACATTACTAATCAATTGTGGTCAATTGTTGGTTCCATGTGTCAAGAACAACAAATCAATAAAAAACAATCTGTTGAAGAAACACCTATCCCAGAAGTCCTACTATGATAAGAGCAGTATACTGCTCAATCCATTACGAGAGGGAGAACTAGTAAGGATGCAGATGTCCAGAGGTTATGATCAGATTGGTGTCATGAAGAATATTGGTCCAGAGCCAAGATCATACATTACAGAATCAGAAGGAGCAACTTTTAGATCGAATCAGAAACATTTGAGACCGGTGTCTGAGCCTATACTGCAGCATATAGACTGCCATTTTGTAGTTAGCTGTTGAGATGTAAGCATGTATGTATGTAGGCTCTGTTTCTTAACTAGTTCATTCATATTTAATTATGCTGCTATCCATCCTGAAGTGTTTGTATGTATTAAAGAATCTGAACAAAACCCCAAGCCTTCTTGTTATATGTATTAGAGACAAATTGGCGACATTTTCTTTAAAGCATAATTGCATGATGGTGCTCATCATGCACTAATGAGTGGTTATGGCAAAACCAGTTATAAGTATTATATAGGTGTATTGGAAACCAGTACCATCAAGCCATATTTTAGAGATTGCATACCAACTATCACACTTCAGAATTTGGATTTACATGTAAATTTATAGAAACTGTTATATACACCTGGATTCAAACCCAGTACCATCTGAACAAAAAAATATATGTATCACTGCATTAACAGGTAGTGCTACAGACTCAGTTGATTAGCAGGTGTATTTTAGCCACTGTATAGTAAATGGCAGACTTAACAGCTGTTGTAAACACCTGGTACTTAATGAATCTCTGGCTGCAAAAATGAATGCACTTAATGCAGTGATAAGTTCCTTTTTGGGGTAAATGGTATAGCTATAGGTAACACATTAAAATACTTTGGTAGTAGCATTGCTTACCGATACTGCATGATGCACAGCATCAAGCAACATTGCACACTACTGCTGTGCAAAACTAAATGAGTATCGTGCAATAATGCTTTATAAAGCATTACAGGAGATCGCACAATGCTGCTTCACACAAATTTAATGAAGGACATTAGTGATATGGGGAGCACGCATGGGGGAGTACAAAGGGAAATATTTCCTAAACTATGTAACTTACTATCGAATGTATTAAATACATCTGCTAGCTAACTGACTCTGTGGTAACAAGTATTAATGCATTGCTGTTGGAGACAGATGGTACTGGGTTCGAATATGGGTGGAAGTAGTAATTTTACAAGTGTGTATGATACTTTAAATATATCTACTTATATTGCTGCTGTTTAATGTTGCTTTGTGTTGATTGCACAATAATTCTTTAATGAAAAGAAATAGGGAAGACAGGAAAGTGGTGAAATGGAGAGCAAGCAGGGGGAAGAAGAAAGTGAAAGGAGGGAAGGAATGTGCAGGAAGGATGCAGGAAAGAACCATAGCTATCAATTTCTTCAAAAATAAAACATGAACATATATGCACAAATTTTCCTGAATTTGGACTGTCACCTCCAGAGGGTGGGGTGACTACAACACAATCTGTTGTATAGGGAATTGGACCAAATCATGTGTGTCATGAAGACACATGTGTGAAATTGTGAGTTATATACGGGATGATTTTTTTTTTTTTGGGACAGGTGCCCATTTTTCCCCCCTTTTTTGAGAGAGACAGGAATGTTGGGGAAGGGCTGCAGGAATGTCTGGGGAAGGTAAGTTGGGCAAGTGCGGAAGCGATTGCAGACAGACAAGACAAACAAGACAAGAGACAGGGATGGTAAAGGACACATGAGTTGGATGAACATGGTTGGGGAGAGGGTGGGAAATCCAGGTCCTATGCATGTCGAGGCAACTGACAGCGTGAATCTAGTCCTCACCCAGTGGACTGTCATCACTGTCACCTCACAGTGCCGATGGCTAAAGTGAGCAATGTCTCCATCTCCTCTGGGTGTTCTGCATGAAGATGGAGAGCAGGTGCTCCATCTGCCATAGGTGTGCACCCACAATGCAGCACACAATCCTATGCATCATCCCTGGCAGTTCCTGTTAGGTGATAAACTCACTTCTGCCACTGGTCCAGGAAGAAACCATAGACCTATCCTCTGGGGCAGAACTACCTGAGGGGCTGGATAATGCAGTGGGGGTGCTACCAGGTTGTGCACCAGATGTGCTAGGCAGCAGTGCTGTAGCCGGTGGAGTGGGGGCAGGTGGATCCCATGGGACAGGCCTACACCACTGTGCTGTGGAAAAACAAAAAAAATATCAAATTAAAAAAAGAGAAAAGGGTTGTGGTGGGAGAATAAAAAGTAGAACATTAGAAACTTCATATGTGACATACAAAGCATTGATACAATTATTTGACTGTATTCTGTTACCTTTACTTTTAACACTACAGACTCCTAACAAGGTTCTTCCTTACTTTTAAGACTACCCAGTTCATAACAGAGGCACAGTATAGTACAGACTGCAGCCACCAATCCTTGATGTGTACATATATTGCACATATGCGTGTTCCAATTATACTGATTACAATTTACAGAAGGTTATTTGCGCCACTGGTATAGAGGTATGAAGTTACATTCCAATAGTGATGAAAACCTAACAGTACTGTATATTTGGGAAGTGTGGTTTTTTGAACCCACAACCGATGACTACTCTCAAATACTGTACTGTTCTTTTGTACTACAGACCACTGCATGCATACTTTCCTTTTACAGTTTAGAGACGCACGTTCACTGTTATTTGAGAATATGGCACTGTTGCATTGTGCTACAGACTAAGGCATGCATATTTTATTTTACAGTTGGGATATGCATGCTCATCTTGATACAGCTGTATTAAATACCAACTAAGCAGTCCTTAACTTTAATGCTACAAAATTACTATACAAATTCTTCTTATTATTATTATTAAAATGCTAGTCAGACAGTACTGTTCTGATGAATAATTACCACATGCATCTTGCATCCTTATTAAACGCATGACATGGGACCTAACATCTGAGGCTCACTCTGCAGCAGCTGTGGAAAAAACAGAACAGAACACCATTATGAATACCAGTCTGGACTATATTCAGCCTTTAACTTTTACAATTTCTCACTGAAATTGATACTTACACATCTGTGGGATGTCTCCTGCACTAACTTTCCTGATCCAAAGGTTGAGGGTATCTTGCTTCCTCCACTGGAGGTCATCAAACTGATGTCTGCATTGTTCACCAGTGTGGGAGATACTTGTAGCACTGGTTAAAGCCCTGGCAATATTATTCCAGGCTTCAGACTTGTATTCTGACCCTGTATAGTCCCTTGCAGCAACCAGGGCCCATGCTTTTTAACTAGGAGTCCAACAAACACTTTGGACTCCTGGACACCCTGCCTCTGCATCCGAAAGTGCACACCCTCTCCAACAACTCCTGACATGCCTGCCATAGCTCAAGCTCAATCTATAATGAGCATTTCCCACCAATTGCATTTTATATGCTGATGTTTTCCAACCTATTGCACATCCTGTGGTTACTGAGAGTGCACACAATTTGTTTTTGTAACATTTGAAAAAGTTGTTCAATGCTTACCATTGCACAAACACAGTAGGCGAGGGTGCGCACTGCCAGGCACCATGTTTGCACGATGGTAAGTGATGTGCAACAGTGGTAAACAATGCAGTTTCTAGATTATTAGGTATATAGGCACTTGTGTAAATGTGCTAGTCAAATGAACCATGTCTACAATTCTCCTAAAGAAGTTGAGAAAACGGTTCTGTATGTTGCACTTCATTGCTATAATCTGCAGTCTCACAACAGTAAAACAAAAATTGCACACCCGGTACTAGAACCTCAGGCCATCTGTACTCCACACCTGCTGCCACAGGATTAGTGACATGATATGCCCTATTTTATTAGTTATTGTAAAGTCCTCACTGGTAATCATAGCGCAATTCTGCTTACTGTGTTTGTGAGATAGTCAATAGTAATTGAATGCATCCGGTCTATGTCTATGGCTGTCTGGGTCCTGTCTACAACCTAGGAGGTCTATTCCTCCAGTTTGTGCGGTGCTGCGTTTCTCGCAAACCAGGTGAATACAGCTAAAGATGTTTATGCCAAGAGGTACATTGTGCAAACATTGGCCAAAAAAAAAAAAAAAAAAATTAAAACATAAAAGGGAGACTCTCCAGAGTTTTGCAGAATGTTCACATGTTTGCATCATATTTTTGGGCTGTTCCTTGTAAAATGTGCAGTTTACTGGGAAATTACTGAAGACTGACGTCAATATATAATGACAAACATTTCGGTTTTGTACTTCAAATCCTTCATAAACTGCATGCTATCACAAAGAAAATAGGTCCCATTAGTTTAGTGTTTGATCAGATTTCTTGGACTAAAAGGTTGTGTGGAGCAATCCACATTTAGTATACAGGTTTCTCAGCCAGCAACTCTGGTGCAAGCCATGAAACCTTGCTTATGGGCACTGTGCATCATTAATATTTATGGTGTGATGCCGTGTGGTGAACAGTATCATGTACATGAAAACACTCAGTATAGGCTTTGCGCGGAACCTACATGGAGTTTATTGAATCCCGCTGATAGTTTCTCTATTCGATACTATCATGATGACATTTGATTTCTCCCCTTCCTTTCCCATCACTACCCTGTGTTTTTGTGGTAATACTTTATCTGTTATTACTTTAGCTGCACAGTAATATATCCTATTTACTTCTGTTACATCACATGAATTTGTATGAACAGCCTTGATTACTGTGTTCATTTGTTTTATCATATTTTTAACATCTTGGGACTTATTAACTTTCTGTAATCTATTTATTTTTTTGATCTTAATACGCCTATCTATCTCTCTCTGTTAAATTAAGCAACTCTTCTTTCTTTTAAACTAAGGGCACATTCTTTGTTGTCTGTTTCCTGTGGGCATTCTACAGCAAGTTCCAGAGCATCATATCCATTGCTCTTTCATAAGAACTCCTCACTTGCATAACACTCACATTCTCCAAAGTGTCTTCATGTAGCAACTAATCAGCTATTTCGCACTCCACTGTTTTCTCCTTAATTTGGGGACTCATTGTTCTATCACGCTATGATGTTGCCAGAGTTGGATTTTCTACACTAAATCCTTCACTTCACAGGTAATCCATAACTTCAGTTTCTGTTTCTTTAACTTCTACATTACTAACACTTTTTTCTACTTTCCCCTTGTTTTCTTATTTTTTTTTGTACTGCCGAGTTTTCCGTATCCAGATGCCTTTGCCTGTATTTCTCTTCAGATATCTTTGGTGCTCCTTTTTTGGATTTGGTCATTTTGCTTTCTTATTTGCATGAATATTGTACCATATTAAATCTCTTTTTTTTTTCATATCTGTATTTCTTCTTATGATGTCTCCCGTTCCTCCTGTTTCTCCGTACTTTGGAGACTTATTGTTCCATCAAGCTGTAACATAACCTGTGTTAGACTTTCTACACTAAATCTTTCACTTTGTAGATATTCCATAACTTCAGCTTCTATTTGTTTAAATACTGTTTTACTAATCTTCTGTTCTACATTCCCCCTTTGTGATCTTATTTTTGTGTTGTGAAAATGTCCATATATGGGTGCTTTTGCCTGTATTTCTCTTCAAATATCTTTGGAGCTGCTTTTTTGTATTGATTAATTTGGCTTTTTCTTTTGCATAAATATCATACCATATCAGGTCTTTCTTTCCCATATTTCTTTTTTATATCTTTGAAAAATATCTAAATTTTGTTCTTATGTTTTCACACTTCCTCAGTTGCTTCTTTTTCCAAACCACCCAAGGTTTCTTGGTCTATATAATGTTTTTCATAACCCTGTTGTATTCATGAACAGAAATTTGCACTTGAAGCTTTTGACAGTTTTTCTTGTGCAAGAGTTTTTCTTTTCTGTAATTTCTGTCTTAATCTTTTTGAATATCTACTATCCAGAACTTCTGGGATTCTTGCATAATAGTAACAATACATCGTTTTTTTCTTCTCAGTAGTCCACTCTGTCATCTGTATGGCTTTTTTTTGGTCTATCAGTTTTTGTGTTTCTTGTGGACTACTACTTCCTTCTACAACAGAGGGGCCATCATCCCCCTCGGACTGGCCTAACCCCATTGTAGGAATGTTTCTGTGTCTTGAGGATTCAACACTCTCATTTTTTTCCAGTCCTGGCACCAATGTGACTACCAGGATTGGGCACTTTTTATATTTGGACTTGAGCACCCAGCTGTCCTTTTTATTTTAACCTACTTCTGTCCATACTATATGCTATATAAAATACAGTCTATATATCAATGTCATCTTGGTGAGATTTTGTAAAAAAACAGGGTGCACCTCATGAAGGTACTCACCTAGACTTCAGAATGAATTAAATTCCAGTAAAACTACTCTCCTTTCTTGCTAATTTTATCATCTCTCCATTTGGATCCCAATATGACCCAATACATAATTGTAGATGTTCGAGTAGATCAATGTTGCAGTACATACTTCCACTCTCCAACCCCTCTACCTGATGACCATTGGTCTCCTGCTTTTTGTTTGTAATGGGAAGAGGAGTTATTTTTCTGCAGATAGTCTTCTTATCTCCATAATCCTCTGACTCTGCCTCCTATGTTTTCTCTCCTTCTCACTTAAAGTTAGACAACTGGTGAGGCTGTGCTGTCCTCAGGCTTCAGACTGCTCATTCACTGCTTAGAAAGACCTAAACATGGCCCTGACAGATGTCCCTCTTATACTGTGATGTCCAGACATCAGTCTTCCACCGTCCGTTGGCTATGGATGATGTAAAGACGCTGGAAATTGTACCAGCTGCTGGTTGCTGCATGGTAGGAAGATCCAAGAATTATTACTGCAACATTGATCTACATGAACATCTCCAGTTGGGTTCCTATTGGAACATTGAAATTTCAATTGTTCAAATCACTAAAGGTCGACCTTTAATGATTGAACAATTGAAAATTTGAAATGTTCAAAATGAACTTAAAAAAAAAAAAAAAAAAAAAAAAGAAAAAGTAAAGGGTGTAGGGCAAGCCCCCCTGCACCCCCACCCCCCTGCTACTTAAATATACCAACTTTGAGATCACGCTACAGTGTAGGAAAGAGAAATCTTCCCTTTCTGCACCATACTACATTAAAGTGCAATCTTGGAGTTGGTATAGTTAAGTAGCGGGGGGTGTGTGGGGGGTGCAGGGGGACTTGCCTCCCTGCTTTAACCCGTCAGGATAAATTGTCTTTGTTTTTTTTTTTTTTTTTTTTTAATTTCGAAGTTACAGAACTTCAATCATATGGTGTCGACCATATGGTATTCGAAGTTCTGTAACTTCGATTTTCTAATAGGTAACCTCTGCAGTTATGGTAAGTGGGACACAACTGTACCTTACAAGGTGCAGATATAGCTGCCTATAACAAATAAACCTGCATTAAACCACTAGAGGACAAACTTGGAAAAAGTGTTGTAAGCAAGGGTCAGGCATAGCTATAATACAAGTACACACATCAAATAGATACACAGAGACCTTAAGTACAATTCTACAACCAAATTAAAACAGTTGCAGAATTAACCACAAAGACCTTAAATATAATCCTACAACTGAATGCAAACATAAATTGCACTCCACACATACACACACACAGACACACACACACACACACACACACACACACACACACACACACACACGTATCTATATCTATATCTATATAGGTGCATGTGTGTGTGTGTGTGTGTGTGTGTGTGTGTGTGTGTGTGTGTGTGTGTGTGTGTGTGTGTGTGTGTGTGTGTGTGTGTGTGTGTGTGTGTATATATATATATATATATATATATATATATATATATATATATATATATATGTATATATGTATATGTGTGTGTGTGTGTGTTTGTGTGTGTGTATATGTGTGTGTGTGTGTGTGTGTATGTATGTATGTGTGTATATATATATATATATATATATATATATATATATATATATATATATATATATATTTTTTTTTTTATATATATATATATGAGTCTACCTCAAAACAATGAAATTTCATAATGTTGAAATTCAAAACATTGAGACCAAAACACTGAAATCCCAAAACATTGAAAACCCAAAACAATAAAAACTCAGAACATTGAAAGTGTGCTTCATAACATTGAAAACTACAATGCACATGTACATAACATCCTCTCCACCTTTAACAAAACCTAACTAACAAACATACTTTCTAATACGTTTCTGCAGGGGGGGTAAGACCCACTGCACCCCCCCACACCCCATGTAAATAAAATATACCAACTCCAAGATCGCACTACGGTGGAAAAAAGTTAATTTGTTAGGAAATTAACTTTTTTCCACTGTACTGTAATCTTGGAGTTGGTATATTTAATTTACAGGGGGTGTGGGGGACAGAGCCCCCCCCACATGGGGGGTGCAGGGGGGGTTGCCCCCCCCCCCGCAGAAACTTAGTAGAAAGTGTGTTTGTTAGCTAGGTGTTGTTATAGGTGGAGGGGAATCTTATTTACATGTGCAATGCAGTTTTCAATGTTATGAAGTACACTTTCAATGTTCTGAAATTTCATTGTTTTGGGTTTTCAGTGTTTTGAATTTTCAATGTTATGGTCTCATTGTTATGAATTTCAATGTTACGAGATTTCAATGTTTTGAAGTAGACCCATATAAATAAATAAATTAAAAAAAAAAAAATATATATATATATATATATATATATATATATATATATATATATATATGGTTTACCTTTATAATGCCAATCTCAATATGGCCGACCCTGCTTCCATGAACACCGAAGTGCGAACGTCCCAAACGATGAAAACCACATATGCAAACAGCTAAATTTTGCCCCCTGTTTAACCCATGGTAGCACTGGTGTGGAGGTGTGACATGGCTGGGAATATCGAAAGTCGACATTTATTCAACCTTTTAAAAGTTTTGCGGTTCTGAGTTTACCGAAATGGTTCGACATTGCGGTCGGTCAATCATATGTGATCGATGATATGAAGATAAACCTTTATATATATATATATATATATATATATATATATATATATATATATATATATATATATATATATATATATATATATCTATAGATTTACTATTGTTTGTGCGAACGACATTCTGTCAGCTGCAATGTGCCGAAAATCAGACTGTGGAATGCACAAACATCTGTGCACCAGATAGTCGACTCCACTTATGCGAATGCACTACTACATTCGCATAAGTGTAAGACGATTATCTGCATGGAGATCACGGTACAGTGGGGCGTGGAAATTCATCCACATCCCCACTGTAGTGCGATCTTGAGTTAGAATATATAAGTAGGGGGGGTGGGGGGGGCAGGGGAGCTTACCCCCCTGCAAAAACGTGATTTGTCATATAGGAGTTTGATTTACATCAGCTCCTATATGGCTATCTCGTGGTGGTTTCAACAACAATGTCGAGTCAAATGCGTCAAGCATTTGGTTCGACATTGTCAACGTTAGTTGTTTTTACTTTCAGTATTACTATTCGTTTATTTCAATGGAAAATGTTTTTCCGTTTGAATAAACAATAGTAAACCATATATATATATATATATATATATATATATATATATATATATATATATATATATATATATAGTTTCAAAACTTTTAACATCATATGGATGTGGACCAGATGAGTGAAGTTTTGAAACTTCAAACATCAAATAAAAAAAAAAATAAAAACAAAAAATATTTCTTTTATGTTTTTGCAGGGAGGCAAGCCCGCACACCCCCTGCTAATTAAATATACCAACTCTGCAGTCAAACTACGATGAGGAAAATGGCAAATCTCTCATTCTGTGCTGTATGGCGATCTCCATTCAAAATGTTTGAAGTTTCAAAGCTTTGATCATCTGGTCCTCAGCCATATGATCTTTGAAGTTTTGAAACTTTGATCATCTGAAGTAGACCTATTCATATATATATATATATATATATATATATATATATATAGATATATATATATATATATATAGATATATATATATATATATATATATATATATATATATATATATATATATATATATATATACACACATATACATATATAAAATCTGGGCACTGAGGGAAAGTTATGTCCTAGAAGTAGTTCTATCTTAAGCAGTAGCAGACAGGTTAAAACTGTCACAGAAACAAAGGGGACCAGAATTTTAAATGATATTGGTGGCTCCATCATGTATGATATCAAAACAGTGACTGAGGCTGATGATAACATGCATGTAATCAGGGTATCCTTCATGTAAAAGAGCACCTCCTGATCAGACTAAGTAAAAAAAAAATCACTGTCACATTTATTTTATTTATTTATTGGTAATTGTTTACCAGGATTGTCCATCTGGGCATAAATGGCCCCTTTTTAGTAGAGGCCTGGGGAGAAATGCTACGTGTAAATACATGAAGAAAAGGTACAAAAAGCAGATAAGAAAATTGCAATGACTTTAAGCAATTTAGCAGAATGAATGTTAACGTGGGCGGCCAGGGTGGTGCAGTGGTTAGCGTTGCTGCCTCACAGAAAGAGGTTCTCCGGTTCGATCCTCGGCTGGGCTGCCTTCTGTGCAGAATCTGCATATCCTCCCTAAGGTCGCATGGGTTTCCTCCTGGTGCTCTGGTTTCCTCCCACATCCCAAAGACATGCTGTAGGTGGATTGGACACAGTAAACTGGCCCTAGGTATGAGTGTGTGCATGTTTGTGCCTTCTGTGGAAGGTTGGGCGCCGGGCTGACAACTCGACATCGTAAAACTCCACTGCCAATCATGAGCGGATGGTGATCCGCTGTGGCAACCCTTAACTGGGAAAAGCTGGAAGAAGAAGAATCAGAATGAATGTTAACAAGAACACATAATAAAACATAAACAGGGTTTTACAAAAGACAACAACATATCAGTAAATAAAAAAATTGTAAATTATGAATAAAATCTAATCTATTAGAGCAATAATGGTTCAAAACAAAAAAAATAGAAGGAAATTATAGAAAAAGTAATTTATGATAGCAATAAGTGAGGTTAGAGGAAACGTATTGGTAGAAGTGATAGAGATACAACAGAGTGCAGGAGAAGCAAGGTAAGAAGACAAGTTTGAAGTGCAACACCAGCGAAATAGGTAAGAGGTGCCAGTACAGGAAATGGTTGGATCGTGAGAGGATTTGGGGTTCTTGTTGTGAAGAGAGGCTGTAAGGAGCCAGTTTATAGTTTGTGACTGTGTATATGGAGATGCAGAAGGGATAGTATGTGAAAGGGAATGAAAGAACATTTAGAGAAAATCAAGGTAGTGACAGGAGATATTAAAGGGGAATAGCAGAGTGTGATAAAAATAAATAGGGATGTGAGGAGAAAAGAATGATGTGGTAAGGTGGTGCCAAAATCTTTACAGGCTCGGAGACACTAATCACTCCCTGATGGCTTCTGTGTACAAAGCTGAAATGGGCACATAGGTACCACTTGCAGTATTATATTTCTAGTCATGGTAAGTGATGCTCTTCCTTCTCAGTTATTGTTTTCACTTGATCATTACTCTTTTGCTAACTATGTGCCTGAAGAATTCTTATGCATCTACCAAAGTCCTTAATTCCAAACTTGTGAATTGTTGACCATTATAAAAAATTGGTGTGTTTGGAATTCTGTGTCAACAAAACATACTCTTAGATACCCTAATAACATTTATTTCTGTGGTTATCTGTTACGTAACAACTTACAAGTTTCCAATAATAGTCTAGACACATAATGTGTTGATTGTGGAGAAAGACATGGGGAAAATCCTAAATTTGGACTGAGGATTAAAAACAGTCAAACGTTTCATAGAATCCTGCAGTTTTGTTCAGGGTATTCTTTCACCAAAACTTGTTTCTTCTTCTGTTTTCTGTTTGTTACTTATCACAGTGTCAGTTTGCTATATTGGCTAGTGCACCTGAACAAGACTTGTACCATCCAATAGTACCACACTGCAATGCGAGGCACACATGGATATATATATATATATATATGGATCTAGGACTACTGCACAAAATCACGTTTCCATGAAACGTAAATGACCGAACACACTTTAGCGAAAGTACTTTTCACAGAAAAAGCACTTTCATTAAAGTGTTCAAAAAAATTACAAAACAACAAAATTAAAAAAAAAAAACCACAGTACTCACGTTTACACAGAGAGGCAATCCCCCCTGCTCCCCCCATGTGGGGTGCTGCGCCTTCCACACCCCCCTACTTTTATATTCACAATCTGAGATCGCACTACAGTGGGGACAAGGGAATTTTTCCATATCCCCACTGTGATACAATCTCAGCAACAGCCATTTCCCCACATTTTTTATCTTTTTTTTTTTTATCTCACTTTCGTGAAAGTGCTTTTTTGGTGAAAAGCACTTTCGCGTAAGTGTGCTCGGCCGTTTCACTTTGGTGAAATGGTTATTCGTTAAAGAGTATGGATCCCATAGATATATATATATATATATATATATATATATATATATATATATATATATATATATATATATATATATATATATATATATATGGGTCCCTTTCAGTTGTTCAAACTTTTAAAAGTTCGAAGCTCATATGGCAGAGACCACATGATCGAACTTTTAAAAGTTTGAGCGGACTGAAAGGATATTCCCATACAGTGCGGAAAGGGAAGATTTCCCTTTTCCGCAATGTATTGCGATCTTAGAGTTGGTATATTTAAGTAGGGGGTGTGTGCGGGATGCAGCCCCCCATGTGGGGGGGTGCAGTGGGGCTTGCCCCCCTGCTACAAATGTTTAGTTTAGTTTTTTTTTTGTTTTTTTTTTTTTTGTTTTATTTCAGTGTTCAAACTTTTAAATGTTCGAGGTTATGGTCCTCGGCCATATGAGCTTCGAACATTTAAAAAAATTGATCTACTGAAGTAGATATATAATATATATATATATATATATATATATATATATATATATATATATATATATATATTTTTTAATTTTACATTTGTTTACCTGGAAAGTCCGACTGGGTAGAAAAAAAAAAACATTTTCAGCTGAGGCCCGGGGAGAAAAGCCCCACAAATAACATAAAAACAATTGAATAAAGAAAGTGAGACACAAGCAGATTACAGGAAATTATGAAAAGCAAACATGCAGGAAAGGTCGTTGATATAAATATTTGCAACAATAAAGCTATGTTACTAAGACAAAAATTACATATAGTTACACAACATTTTAAGAATTAGTTATACATTTTGCATTGTGCATTCACTTTTTAGTACAGCTTGTAAAAACAGCACAGAGCACAATGACATATGATAGGTTACTGCTGTAAATTTTGTGAAAACAGCAGCTGAGAGTTTTTAATTTAGTTTTTGTTTGTATGAGAGAAAAGAGGAAAAGAAGTGTAGAAAAAGAGGGAGGCATAGAGGTAGTAGTGGAGGTAAAGTAGGGTAGTATGGGAAAAGTGAACAGAATGGTAGAAGAAAAAGGAAAATATTGAGGAGGGGCTTATCTATCCAGGATTGTTGCATGAGCATGTGCTAGATAAGTATGTTTTGAGCAATTTTTAAAGCTGTGTGGTGCTGGTAGTGGATGCCATGGTTTCAGGGAGTGAGTTCCAGGGCTAGGCTATGTGGTTTGAGAAAAGAGTCTCTCTAGTACTGTTCTTAGCTTTATAAACTTTTAATAGCGATTTATTAGTGGAGCATAGAACTTGGTTATTTGAGTAAGGTTCAATTAAGTTTTGGAGAACTATTTTTTCTCTGGTTGATAAAATAATGTTTGCACTATCATCAATTGATTATAGGCAAGGAGGTGAGGCAGTTCCATTCAAGAAAGTTTTTTAAGGGCTAGACAGTGTTGTGAGCAATAAATAGAGTTTGTAGCAAATGTTTGATTTTATTATAACAGGCTGCACGTTTATTCAAGTCTGATCTCTCCAAGGATGTAAGTATTGGAGAAGCATACAGTAGTGTAGAGAGAAAGTGTATCCTTGAGATAGCTATCCTACATGCATCAACATATCAAGGATACATAGTGGCAACGATAACTACCTTATAGTCTGGGCAGAATGGGACAAAGCTAGTAAACCTGTGCTAGCCTTTCCCAGGTGTGTGTGTGTGTGTGTGTGTGTGTGTGTGTGTGTGTGTGTGTGTGTGTGTGTACATCTTAGTGTGTGTCAGCTACCTGAGGCATGGGCACGAAGCACTGGGTTTACAAAGAGGGTGCTGGAGGACTTTACTTGGACACTTGGCTGAGGGCCTAACCCTACAGCTGTACCAGTGGGGAGTCTTATTGGGCACCTACAGGGAGAAAGATACAGAGACACCCAGTCCTCGGCTTGAGTGTGTTTCCTGTGTGCTCTTAAGAGAAATTGTACTTGATGCATAGAGGTCTGCATCTGGAAATAGTGAGTGTATCCAGTTGTATTCTAAGTGCATGTCTCTCTCCAATGTCAGTGGTGAGAATTCAGGCTCCTTGAATACTGGCCCAATGTGGGGATGACACATATTGGTGGTCATCATGTATTGGTAGCAGTGGTGGGCATCACAACATCAGCAGATATCTTTAGATATTCTGCTGGTATGTTATCTGCTGCTACAGTAGTTGGTTTAAGTTTTCTGGGAAGTTTTTATTTTTATTTTGTTTGGTGAAACAGGCTGGAAGGAAAAGGTATTTTATTTGATGTTAGATTATAAAGTTGGAGGTGTAAAGGAGGAGTTGTTTCTCCTGGAGAGGGACAGTATACTCTCAGTGAAGCATTTCTTAAACTGTTCTGCAATGGGACTTCAATTGTTTGAGGCAGAGGAATGTTGGGTTGATGCTTTGGCAGGGTGTATGATTGTTTTTATTGAAGACCAGAATCCTTGTAGGTTGTTCTTGTATTTCATTTGTGCATTGGTGTAGTAGTTTGTTTTATCCTGTTTAATTTGTTTTTTGGCTTTGTTTCTGTGCTCTTGGAATGCTAGGTGAGTAGACTGGGATTTATCAGTGTACCATCTTGTCCAGGCCAATCTTTCAGATCGAGTAGATCTCTAGTTTCCTTAGTTAGCAAAGGGGCACAGTCTGATCTTGCCCTTATTGTTCTGGGTGGTGCTAGTTTATCTAATATACTATGGAAGGTGGTGTTGAAATATTCCATGGACTCATTTAGGGGCAGAACCATTAGAGGGGTCCAGTTACTCTGCCTGAGTATGGACATGCAATATTGTGGGTTGAAGTTTCTTTTGTTTTGGATATGCAGATAAAATAGTGTGTTTAAGGGGATATGTACATTGCCTCAGTAAGTAGGTTGGAATGTGGTCATTAAGACTGTCAGGGATATATATAAATTGCTGTACTCCAATGCCACATTTGGAACAAAGCTAGCCAAAGTGGAATAGAGAAAGAGGTAAGATATGGGGCAAGAAAGAAACCAGATGCTGGATACTTGAATTTGTCAGGTAGCATGAGCCCGCACATGGCTGAACAGGCTGTTTTATTACTATCCTGCACCACATTGCAAACACCTGCTGTTAGGTATCCAGTCAACCACCTACACTCTTACTGGTTCCTTGAAAGGGGAGGAAAGGGGGAATATAAGACCGTAAAAATGGGTGTATAGTGCAAGCAGAGATATACATAAAACAAAAATTGTAATTAGGGTGGGGCAAAAGGGTGTGGCTGTCCCAGAATCCTGATATTGCATTAGTGGTTGCAATTAGGAACACTGCTGTAACAAGGCTCTTTTTTTAACTTCAGCAGGACTTTTTGTGGGTTGTCAGCTTTGGGTTAAGGAGGGAGAGATGCCAGTCTGTGAACTGCTCATGGCACCAGATCACTTAGCTAAAGCTCTTCACAAATGGGAAGCATAAGGGGAAAAAGGGAAGGCGAGGCATATTTTATATTTGAGATAGGTACTCCTTTATATGTGCATATATATATGTGTGTGTGTGTGTGTGTGTGTGTGTGTGTGTGTGTGTGTGTGTGTGTGTGTGTGTGTGTGTGTGTGTACGTGTGTATGTGTGTGTGTGTGTGTGTGTGTGTGTGTGTGTGTGTGTGTGTGTGTGTGTGTGTGTGTGTGTGTGTGTGTGTAGAGAAGGGATGATGAGAAGTAATATAAGTAAAGAGTGGATGAGGGGAGAAGAGCTGGATCTGACAGCACAGAAACAAACAGAATATTACAAGCAGCAGTAGATGTGCACACAGTAGCAGGAGGAACATGGGATGGACAAAGATAAACAGAGGGTGAAAAATTGGAGTTGAGGAGCAGTGGACAACTATTAATGGGCAAGCTATGACACAATAGGAAGGAGATATACCTGAATGGGGATAGGGTGAGATAGGGGCAGCATGCTGTCTGCCAGCTATCCCACAAGGATTTCAATTCAACATAGAAAAAATGGTTCAGATGGGTCAGGGGGCTGCTGACAGAAGTTAGATCCTACTCTAGTAGCCTGATTATGGGTGCTGCTAGTTGAGATCATTTACTATGCATGACAGAAGGGGCATGGTAGAAGCCACTCAATGGACCACTGCACTTTCATCTGCCTTCAGAACCTCCTGACACACTGACAGCTGGGTCACATCAGTCAAGTGAGCTGGGATGCCTGCCTGAGAGAGATTGGAAGCTCCCCAGAATGGTACTCTCAGCTTTCCCATCTATCATAGGATCATAGGAGGTTACTTAGCTAATGGACCCAGGGCCCTTACAAGCCCAGCCAAGTTCAACCTGTGGTCCCAAAGGTGTCTGGTTCAAGCAGAAACCAAAATCAGCACTTATTGACCTTGTCCAAAGAGGGACACAGGTGGAAACCCAAGGGTGAATTTCCAGTTACCCATCCAATCGTCTAAATTGCACTTAAATAGGGTCAACAAGGGGCTTTATTTAACATGAATATGAAGCTTGTTCCAAAGGTAGGGCAACCTCTGTGAGACAAATCTGTCTCTCCAGCAAGTTCTGTTGATGTTACATACCAGGTTAAGGTCCTTTGAGTGAGTGACCCGTGTGCCATTTGACTTGCGAATGTGTAGCACTTCCATTAAAGATGGGTTAGAGATTGCTCTATATACAAGGCACAGGTTGCCTCTTAGCAGTTTGTATGACAGAGTTAAGTGACAATGATTTCAGTCTGTCTGTATAAGGCCCTGAATTTTCTTTGTCAGGAGCCTTTGTGGTCTCTCCAGTTGCTGCAGGTGTTTGGAAAGGAACATACCAAAGGGAGTGTTGTACTCTACTACTGGCCTGATGAGAGAAGAGTACAGGGGGTTATAACCTTTTTTTTTCTGGAGGCTATGCTCTTACTTACTAGATGAGTAATATAAAATGCCCTTCTTACCATGTGGAGACATGGTGATCAAAGTTAAGGTTGCTGTCAACCTGTGTGCCCAGATCTCTCACCACTGACTGTGTGCTTAGGGTATTGCTTTTGATGTTGTAGTTTGCAGAAACATCACCCTTGCCCAAGGGAATGATCATCCATTTTTTGCATTAGGTTTAAGACCATGACTTTGGCACCAATCAGTCTGCGTAAGACCTCTGTGTAGGATGTTGATATTGCTTGGGGTTTCAAAGATTGCTCCTAGTTTGCAGTCATCAGCAAACTTTGTCAGCCACAGTCCTTTAGTTTTAGCCTGTACTTCAGAGAAGTAGATTCCAAACAGTAGGGGTCCCAGAACCAATCCCTATGGAACATCACTGGTTACGGGTCTGCTAGAAGAGGTGGAGTCCCGTATTTTGACCTCATGAGTTCTATCACTGAGCCATTTTCCAACCCACCTGATAATATATGGGTTGAAATTCATCTGGGTGAGTTTATCAAGGATGCCTGAGTGGGGGATTGTGTCAAAGGCCTTGGCTAAGTCTAGGTAGGCCGTATGTACAGATTTGTCCTCGTCTAGGGCTTTGGTGACTGTTTCATAGAAGTCCATCAAGTTTAACAGACATAATCTCCCCTTGACAAAGCTAAACTGGGTGGGGTCGAGCATTTGGAGATTTCCTATATCTTTATTAATAAGGTCCATGATGATTCGTTCCATGGCCTTGCAGATAAGGCTAGTCAGGCTAATGGGTCTCTAGTTCCTGGGGTCTGTGGATGCACCCCCTTTGTGCAAAGGGATGACAGTAGCTGTTTTCTATTCCACTGGGATAAAGTCAGTCCTTAGGCTGTGATTGAAAAGCGTGCTCAATGGTGATGCTATTTCTTGTTTTAACCCAGGTAGAACACAGCCCGGGATGTTGTCTGGTCCCATAGAGGCTGTATTTTTGGCCTTGGAGAGGACATTTAAGACCTGCTCCTTGGAGATACTAAGCATGAGGCAGGTGTTTAGGATGTTATGGTGTATAGGGACAGGGGAGTGAAGTTTTCACTGAACCTGTCAGCCAGCAGGTTTGCGATATCCAGAGGATTTATATATGTAGTCCCATTAACTATGAGTTCAGTGCAAATCTGAGCCTTACCTTTGAGGCTACAGATGTAATTAAACAGCACCTTGTTGTTATCCTTAGTTAGGGGAGCTAATTTGGATTAGTAATTAACTTTGGAGGACTTCAATAGGAGTCTTATTTGCTTGTTGAGGAGGGAGTGTTTGCAGTTTTGAGACTGTTCTTTCCTGCTCTTAGACAGCAATTTCTTTCTCCTATTATATAGCCTATTAAAGGTAGTTGTCCACCAGGCAGGTTTGTTTTTCTTTGAAGATCTTGCTTTGGTGCTATTAAGTACGGCAGAGTCAATACAATTGTACAGGTCTTGTATAATGCATTGGTGTATAACTCAGCGTAGGCGTCTATTCCATCAGTGGGGGGAGGGGCTATAAAGCTATTTATGCAGTCACGTAAAAGGTTGTAATTGGCCTTGGAGAAGTTTTTTAGTCTGTTCTTGTTAAGAGGGGTCTTGTGTTATAGTTACTTCTAGCGAGACTGACTTGTGGTTATATCTCACCAGGGATGGCCACACACTGGGAGTGGTGCAGTGGTCTCCCATGTTGGTGAGCACCAGGTCCAGGATGTTTGAGACCCTTGTGGGTGTGTCAACTAGCTGGTCCAGGGTATTGGGGTTAATGAAATCCAGGAGCTTTTGGGCAAGTGAGTTAGAACACGTATAATTTACCCAGTCTATGGACTTGTAATTAAAGTCATCCAAAACCAGGGTGTTTGGTTGTATCTTGATTGACTCAAGTAGATCCAAGTAGGTTGAGTGGATGTCCTGGTTTATGGAGGGGGTCCTATAGCTGGCAATGACATGAAGAGGGGTTTTACTTATAGTCAGTTGCACCTGAAGTAATTCAAGTGAATTGTGTTGATTAAACCAACCTAGAGGTGTATTTATCTTTAATGAATATTGATATACCAACTCCTTTAGTTCTCATGCCTTCAGTTTCTGTTCTGAATATGTGGAAGAAAATGTAACCTGGTATAGTTGGGGTGCTCTCTGCATCTTTAAACCAGGTTTCAGTGACTGCACAAATGTCAGCATATTCCAGGGTGAGGACTACTTCCAGTGAGGGCAGTTTCTGCTTTAGACTCCTAGCATTTAGCAGCATAACCTTGAGGTTGTTTTAGAGGATATTTTTACATCGGGAATTTTGTTCTTGTGACATTGGCTAAAAAAAGGCACTATGAGGATGGCAACAGTCTTAGCCAGTAACCAAAATCTCAGAGGTGACAGATGAAGACCATCTTCACAGGCATTAAGTGCATGGGTTGGCTACAGCTGATGCATTTGAAGCTCCTCAAGGTCATGACCTGCAGGAGGGTGACACAATAGGAAGGATAACATTGCTTCAGATGTTCTGCAAATGGTAATGGACACACTAATAACCTTGTGCTGCAAGTCTCAGCTGAATCCTGCAGGAGTCAATGCAATTGGTCTCCCACTGTGCCCATACTTAAAGACAGAAAGTAAAGCAGTCATCTTACATAGGTGTAGATGAAATACAAACATCACTGCATGTGCATCTGTGATAGTGGATGCATGGCAATGTGCTCCATGGCTTCACAACTAAGCTACAGCCCTGCATTTACATGCGAGTTAGCAAAAGCCTCACATGGTGTTGACAGCCTTATAAATGAACATTCCATAATGTACAGTTGTGCAAAGACTGATAGATAAGAAACTAATACAGCACATATACACTCCTCCAGAGTATTCAACCTATCATTGTTCAAGAAATAGCCTTTATTAGGAAAAGTGCTCTGAGTGGCAGAATAGAAAAAACTATCATCGTAGTTTGAAAAGCAGTAGAAAGTGCAGATACTTAGTATATAATATGGGCTTTTTCTCGCAAGTGTTGTTCCTACTCCTGGAGATCTTTAGTGTGGTAGTGGCGCAGGTCATCATACATGCATTTTTCATCAGGTCTGGGGATGTCAGTGACCTCACTAAGCAGCTTGACAAAGTCATACAATATCTCACCTTATAAAATGGACCCTGTACAGACTCAATAGCCTCTCTCTGAACAGGTCATGCAGCAGGTAAAACATTATCTTGCTCACAAAAGCACACCAAGAAGACATTCTCTGATGGGTATTACCATCAACAGCCATCTCCACAAATCTTTTGTAAAACAAAATGGCAGCTTGGGATTATGAATTTTGCATTGTGAGCACTGCAGCCTAGTACAAAGTGCACCATGCATACATGCATAAGCAGCATTCAGGAGTCATAGCTCTGCGGGGGTGAACTGTGCTTCATGTCACCCTTGTGCTTAATATGGAGATTCAGAGACACATGGTTATGTAGTCTTATTTCCAGGCCTGCCTCCTTAGCCAAATTCAAAACCCTCTGCTTGATATTACCTATTCAATAAAAAATCTCAAGAACTTCATCCTACTATAGGACTTCAGTCACAACCTTCTTGTCCCTAATGAGAACAATATCTTGGAAATTCTTAATGACTTTAAACTCACACAACTGGTCACTAAGCCCACCACACCAAATCCTAACTCTTCTTATCGCTTATTCTTTGATCTTGATTTTATTATTACCGATAATCCTAATTTTATTTCTCAAACTCACATTCACCCCTTCCTTCAGCGACCATTGTCCAATGAGCTTCAATATTTCTCACCACATAAAAAAAATCCCTTCTCATATTGTTCCGGAACAAATCACAGTCCAACATTCTCAAACTAAAGGCAATTCTAGTCTAATTAGGCTAGTCTTCTATTCTCTTTTCTACTGACCCTAACTACTGCAGAGTTCTCCTCACACAAATTCTCACTAACCTCCATTTATAATTCTTTCCTAACATCATGCAGCTCTGTAAATCCAAAAATCCACCTAGCTCATGTATGAACTCAAATGCCTCCTCAGTCTCAGGGACAATACCTGGCATACTTGAAAAAACAACCCATCTTCAACCTCCACACAACACTATACTATGCTAAGAAATGTAGCTAAACAGGGAATCAGATGACATAAGTCACATTATGAAAACACATTAGTCATCCCTTCTCGGCTCTAAAAGTGTAAACCTAAAAAATTCTGGGCAACTGCCTGACAGGTCATACTAATCCAACTAACACCCACTCCTCCTGTCAAAAAAAGAAAGGGAAGAGTTACATACTGTAATGTTAACAAAGGGACCTTCTTGGTGAATTGGTACTGATAAGGTACACAAATAAATAACAAAGAGTTTTACCTTTTTAGTTTTGAGTCAAGAATCACTGAACTACACTCATTGATAGCCCATACCTCCTCACATATTTTAACCCTATGTGAGACTTGGCTAAAGCCACACATCTCAAACAATGAAATACTTCCACCATGGTACAATAAATATTTACCGCTCTGATAGGCTCCAAAGGAAAGGACGTGGCGTCGCTATCCTCTAGTCTGATGAGCTTAACCTCTCATCACTCACCCTCCCTACCCCTGATTTCCAGCCAGCTGAAGTAATCATTCTTAACTGCTACTTTAACTCACACAAGAAATTTTCAATCACTTCCATTTTTATCCCCCCTGGAAATATTATCCCAAGTAACCCTAGAAAATATCTTATCCTGGTTTTCCCACAACATTCACTATGAAAACCTCATCCTTGGTGATGTCAACATTGACTGGTCCAGTCTCACTACTGACTCTCCCCAACTTAGCATAAACTTGCAAGGATTCCATCAGCTGATAACCTCTGCCACCTGCCTGCAAAAAACCTCTTCCTCAGGCTCCACTATCGATTGGATCCTCACTAACTCCCCTAACCCCTACAATAATCCATCTACCCTACCTGATTCCTTAAGTGACCATCTTCCTATCACCATTCTAAGACACTCTACCCAACTACCCAAACCACACTTCTACAGAGACTGTCGAAAACTCTCCAACTTTAATATCTCCCAATTCAACTCCATACTGTTGAGTGTTGACTGGTCCATCCTCAGGGAAATCCCTCTTGATGATGCAGTGAATAAATTTAATAACATCTTCTTGGATACCCTGAACTCTCTTGCTCCCTCTAGGAGAATTAGAATCAAATCCAACTATGCCCCCTGGTTTTCTAAAGATATTAGATCCATAATGTATAAAAGAGACAGCACCTGGAAAGCCTGGATCATAACAAAAACAACACCCCTACTACAAAACTACAGAGAACTGCAGAATCTTGCCAAGAAACTACTCAATAAGGGCAAAAACATCCTACTACAGATCTCCCCAAATCAATAGCATACCCAGTCCTCATAAGTTTTGGTCATCCCTAAACAAACTTCTTTCTCCTGGCTGCCCTTCCAACCCCTCCCCCTTCCCAAATAAACCTACTTCAGAAATGGCTATCCTCCTCAATAAGCACTTCATTGACACAATTCAAAAACTCACCACCTCCAGCTCTAACATGACTACCCAACCCTACACTTTTTAACCCACCCAACACAAACCTCTTCTCCTTTCAGCCTGTTCCCACTTCCTACATCAAATCTCTACTTCTGAAGCTTAAACCCTGCTCTCCCTCCACAGATAATCTTCCTCCTTCCTTCCTCAAACTTGCTGCTGAATCTATAGACTATCCTAAATCAACAGATCCATTCAGGAGGCAACTGTCCCTCAATTATAGAAATCTTTCTTCACCATCTCCTTGCACAAAGGGGAAAATTCAACTGACCCATCCAACTACAGACCCATCGCCATCCTATCACCTCTATCCAAGATACTTGAAAAATGAATTCACTCACAGCTTCTTAACTATCTCCTACATCAAAACCTCCTTACATCCACTCACCATGGTTTTAGGCCAAACCATAGCACACTACTGCCCACCTTTCATTCACTCATACAATTGCTGAGGCCCGTGACAATAAAAAACTCATATCCTGCCTTTTCCTTGACCTCTCCAAAGCTTTTGGCATAGTCTCCCACCCTATCCTCCTATCTAAACTATCCAATCTCAACCTAGCTCCTGCCTCCCTATCCTGGTTCTCCAGCTACCTCTCTGGTAGGCTGCAATCTGTCAGATGGCTCTCATTCTGATCTCCCTCCATTCCAGTCACAGCAGGTGTTCCACAGGATCTTATCCTGGGCCCCCTTCTGTTTAATGTTTTTTACAAATGAACTGTACACATCCTGCAAAAAGTCAGCCCTAATACAATACACTAATGATTCAACCTTAATCTCCATTGCTAGCAAAATCTCTGAACTCCATACCCAAACACATGAACAGGCGGCGCAGTGGTGCAGTGGTTAACATTGTCACCCACACAGGTTCTCTCTTCTCCTTTCTCGGGGGGGGGTGCCTTGTGTGGTGTTTTGTGTTCTCCTCCCCTGTGTCCGTGGGTTCGGGGTTCCTCCCTCCTTCCACATTCACATTCCATTCTGGAGCATTTCTCCCTGGAGCCCCCCCTCTGCTGATGATGCCTTTCTATCCATTGAAAAGTGGCTGTCAGACAATCATCTCATCCTAAACCCTAAGAAAACCAAACTTCTGCTCTTTCTTCCACATCCACTCTCCCATCATAAATCCACATTTGTCATCACATCCTCTAATAACATGATAATACAATTGGAACCTCACACTAAGCTTCTAGGTGCCATTATTGATGATGAACTCAAATTTAACCTACAAATACTCCATTGTATATATAAAAAAACACCAGAAACTAAGCCTGCTTTATTTTAACAGAACATTTCTAACTCCCAATGCCAGACTCTCCCTGGTAGAGGCACTTCTCCTCCCATCCCTTCTTTATGCTGCCCCTGTCCTAACTAACATTCAGTCCACAACCCTGTTCAAACTACAACAAACTTACCACAAAATAGCAAGGTTTATCACCATCTCCCCTTACAACTCTCACCATTGTCTTGCACTCAACTTCCTCCAATGGCTTGAACTCCCCCAACTACTCCTTCAATCACAATTCCAAATAATACACTCTGTACTATATAAACCTTCTTCCTGCACAGGTCTCTCCTCCCTGGTATCCACCTACACCCCCCTCTAGGACCCACCACACCTCAAACCAGCAGCTCCTGGATATCTACAAACCAAAAAAAAAACTGTTGGCAAACTACTCTATAAATGTTCTGTAGCCTAAGCTTGGAACAAACTTCCTTTAAACATACGTTCCATTACCCACCCATTATACTTCAAAAAATAGCTCTGGTTTGCAGAGCCTAGATGGCCAACTGAGAGCAGTGAATTTTGAGAACTTCATAAACTAGTATAATAATATAGGAAAAATTTATTATTTTCGAGTTTAAAACATTAGAAATATATATATAAACTACTAAACTATATAAATATCAATTCTGGTGGAGATATACAAAAAAATTCCTGTCAAGTTACTTGGAGATATATTGAGTCACTGAATATAAACAACTCAAAGAATTTTCATCCAGATGCTGCTTTGAAAAAAGAACTGTAATTGATGACATCTACCTTACAGGAACTATCTTTGAAGATGGATGTCTTTAAAAATGACTTAGAAAGCCTCAAATTAAATTCTCAAAAACAGACTGATACTGTTAAGGAACTATTATAGCAACACCATACAAAAATAACAAATATAGAGACTTCTCTAAATGACATTGAAGTGACTCAAGGTGGAAGAATTCCAAAAAGAATTTCTGCTTAAACAGAATACATGGCTGCTTAACAAAATAGATGACTTAGAAAACAGGGAAAGGAGAAACAACATAAGGATCTTTGGTCTGTCTGAAAACACTAAAGGAGAAGACATTATTTCATTCATAACAACCTAGATTCCTGAATTTTTAGACTTGAAAGAGGGACTTTCATTTGGAATTGAAAGGGCGCATAGAGCATTGAGGAAACCTGCTTCTAACTCAACAAATACTCCACCTAGATCCATAGTTATAACATTTCTTTCATTTCTGGACAAGGGACGAACATTAAAATCTGCTTGGAGAAAATTACCCTTAAAATACAATCAAAGCCTGATAAGATTTTACAATTATTATTCTTCCAGAATACTAGAACAAAGGAAAAAAGTCTGGCCAATAATAAAGCTATTGAAACAAAACAACATTAAAGCACCGCTGTCCTTTCCAGCTAAGATAAAAATATGTTTTGCCAATGAGATGAGAACCTTTAATGACTTAGAAGAAGCTACTACATTCATCAAAAACAACAACATAGTGTCTATCCCAGAAGAAATGGAATGGATGGCCCCTACTCTAAAAAGAATAAAAGAAACAAATTCTTGGACTGATGCTAGAAAGAAGAAACAAAAAAAAAATGATTCCAAGATAGCTGTCCCAAAAAAATAATTCTTACAACTACATCTCTCAAAGTATCAACTGATACGGTGCATCACTTGTCATCTATTTTTATTTTTAAAAAAGGAGGGTTTCTTAAACAACTGAGAAACAGTAATGATTTATTTGGTATGTTCAAACAGTCCAATAATTCTTCACAAACAAAGGTAGGTCAAGATGGGTTACTATTTACATTATATATAAGCCAAACAAAACAACATATAATATAAACATACAAGTTTCTATTCTCCTACTTGAACTCATTGAATACTTATCTTGTTCATTTTTCATTTATTTTACTTATAATAATTCAAGTAATTAATTAACTAATTCAACAAGGTACCATTCATTAGAGTTCAGACTCAAATGTAACAAATCAGCATCATATGTAATAGCAGTAACAGTAGAGTGTTTTGAAAAAAAAATGCTGTCATGGAGACTAATGTCTTCTTCAGTTAAAGTATGATTTAGAAATGTCATGTATATCCTGGTTAAATAATAGTAGAAAGCTCTTAGTACAAATGTCATCATTATTCTGTCTAAATATAGTTAATATCAATTATGGCAGGTATCACAGCTACAAGTGCTGTTTGATCAATCCTGATATGGTGTGCATGGATGCAGGCTGTGACTGGCAGCTAGCACAAATGTCATTATTCTTTCTAAACATTATTAATATCAATTATGGCAGGTATCATAGCTTCAAGTACTGTTTGATTAAGCCTGACATGGTGTGTGTGGATGCAGCTGTGTCTGTCAGCTGTTGTATGTTGCCGTTTTCGTCTCCGGGAAGCTGTGGGTTGCAGCTTGTGATCGAGGTTTACTGATGCTTGTGTATTAGGAAGAGACATTTGGTGTTTTAGCCTGGATCCAGGGGAAGGGGGTTGATAAAGCTTACTTACTTACTTACTTATGCTTGTCACCCTTGACAGGGTATGGGCCACCAACTACAGCTCTCCACCGAATCTTGTCCTGGGCCAACTGTTCTATTTGGTTCCATGTGTAGCCTCTAAGCTTAGCATCTGCCTCAAAGTCTCGCCTCCAGGTGTTTCGTGGGCGGCCTCTTCCTCTCTTCCCCTGAGGATTCCAGTGCAATGCCTGTCTTGTAATATTGTTTGCTGGTTTGCGAAGAGTATGCCTGATCCATCTCCACCTCCTCCTCTTAACTTCTTCCCCAATCGAAAGTTGGTTGGTCCTTTCCAAAAGGGTGGCGTTACTAATAGTGTCTGGCCATTGAATCCGTAAAATCTTCCTGAGACAGCTATTTGTAAATGTCTGAAGTTTTTTAATGGTGGTCTTGTTTAACCCCCAGGTCTCTGCCCCATACAGCAGTACTGACTTCACGTTAGAGTTAAACAGCCTTATCTTGTTGATCAAGGATAGTTCTCTTGTTTTCCAGACCCTATTTAACTGTATGAAGGCTGCTCTTGCTTTTCCTATCCTTGCCCTGACATCAGCTTCTGATCCGCCCTGCTTGTCAATTATGCTGCCAAGGTAGGTAAAGGACTGCACTTCCTCCAGTGGCTTCCCTTGCAGAGTGATAAGGTTAGTATTTGTGGAGTTTAATTTAAGGATCTTTGTCTTCAGATTGTTAATGTTAAGACCCACCTCTAGTGCTGTAACTGCCACCAAATTTGTCTTGTTTTGCATTTGCTGCTGGCTGTGAGAGATGAGGGCGAGATCATCAGCATAGTCCAGATCTTCCAGCTGACTCCATAGGGTCCATTTGGTCCCATTTTTCTGTCCTGCAGTAGATTTCTTCATAATCCAATCGATAACTAACAGGAAGAGGAATGGTGACAGTAAGCATCCTTGCCTGACCCCAGTTTTTACTTGAAAGCTTTCAGAGAGCTGCCCTCCATGTATAACCCTGCATGATAGACCATTGTATGAGTTCTTTATCAAATTTACTATTTTCATTGGTATACCATAGTACTTCAGAAGGATCCACAGTGTCTCTCTGTCCACGCTATCAAACACCTTTTCAAAGTCAACAAAGTTGATATACAATGGTGAGTTCCATTCAACTGACTGTTCCACAATTATTCTGAGCGTTGCAATTTGATCAATACACAATCTATTTTTGCGGAAGCCTGCCTGCTCTTCTCTCAGCTTTTTGTCAGTGATGTCCTTTATCCTTTCCAAAAGGATATGGTTGAAAACTTTTCCTGGAACTGATAGAAGATTGATGCCTCTGTAGTTGTTGCATTTGCTAAGGTCCCCTTTCTTGGGAATCTTAATGAGATGGGTCTCTTTCCATTCTGAAGGAACAGTTTCCTCTGCCCAGATTCTTTCAAAGAGTGGATACAACATCTCCACTGATGTATTCAGGTCTGCTTTAAGGGCCTCTGCCGAGATGTTATCTGGTCCTGCTGCTTTCCCATTTTTCATTTGGATAATGGCTTTCCTGATCTCCTCCTTGCTTGGCTTTTCACAATTGATTGATAGATCTTCATTGGCTAGCTCAATAATTGGAGGGTTTAGAGGTGACGGTCTGTTTAGAAGTTCTTCAAAGTGTTCCACCCACCTTTTCAGTTGATGTTCTATACTATTGATGGTTTTCCCTTGCTTATCTTTAACAGGTCTCTCTGGCTTACTATACTTTCCTGAAAGTCGCTTGGTGATATCATACAACATTTTTGTGTTACCACTGTAAGCTGCCAGTTCTGCCTCAACTGCCAACTGTTCCACATAATTGTTCTTGTCTATTTTAATGCATCTTTTGACCTCTCTGTGGGCATCTGCATATTCTTCTTGGGCCTTGCTCTTTGAAGCTCTGGTTTTACTGTTATTTACTTTTGCCTTCTTCCTCTTTCTGTCTTCTATCTTTACCAGTGTTTCTGCAGTGATCCACTCTTTCTGATGATACTTTTTAGGTCCCAATGTCTCTTGACAAGCTAAGTCTACAGCCTTTTTCACATTCTGCCATAAGCTGTTTACTCCACCCTCCTCAACCAGTTCTTGTAGCACTTCAAATTTGTTCTTCAGTGCAATGTTGAACTGTTCTTTTGTCTGAGAATCTTTCAATAGATGAACATTGTATTTGATTCTCCTAGATGACTCTTGAACCTGGGTTCTTTTTAGCTTTAGCTTCAGTCTAGCCACCAGCAAGTGATGGTCAGATGCTACATCTGCCCCTCTTTTCACTCTGACATCTTGTAATGTTCTTCTAAACTTTCTACAGATGCATATGTGATCTATCTGGTTTTCTGTTGTATAGTCAGGGGAGACCCATGTATTTTTGTGTATTCGTTTGTGGGGAAAAATGCTGCCTCCAATGACCAAATTATTGAGAGCACATAGATCAACAAACCTTTCACCGTTCTCATTGATTGTTCCCAGAGCATGTGTACCCATAATTTGCTCATATCCTATGTTACTTGATCCGACCTTGGCATTTATATCACCCATAAGGATAGTAAGGTCTTTGTCTGGGTAGGTCTCGAGGATCTGCTGCAGTCTTTCATAAAACTGATCTTTATCTTCCTCTTCACTGTCATTAGTTGGTGCGTAGCACTGGACCACATTCATTACAATTTTTTCTTCTTTGTACGGAATGAAGCTGTGATGATCCTGGGGCCATGTGCTTCCCATCCAATCACAGCTCTCTGGGCCTGTTTAGCCAACATAAGGCCATCCCCTTGGGAGTGAAGTGCTTCACTGTCCTCATGTCCAGAATAAAGCAACAACTCTCCTGTAGATAATCGACACTGACCAGCCCCTGTCCACCTTGTCTCACTGATTCCCAACAAACTCAAGTTGTTATTTCTCATTTCTGCTGCTACTTGGGCTGCCTTGCTTAGCTCATACATGGTCCTGACATTCCATGTGCCAATGTTTATTTTCCTGGTAGAGAGAAGGGTACTCTGCTTTGTGGCGTCCTTTTGGCTTTGACCACAAAACTTCATAAATCTTCCATTTGAAGAACTCTCCTCTTCCAAGACAAGATTGTCTGTGTTTCCTGCAGTTGATGTTTTTGTAGCAATTTGTTTTTTTTTACGGGATGGGGTTGCTAACCCTAAGCCCAACCCTCCTCCTTTTTCAGATGGGCTTGGGACCATCCTTGGTGGATAAAACTGTGATTTGGGATATTTTGGCAGAGGATAGTTTGTTTATACAGCTGCTGAGTGAGAGGTGGGAAAGCTGGAAGAATGTGTTATCTCTTGTGGCGGGTTGTTGGGAGTTTTATTTTTATTTTTTTTATCTGTTTGCTCTCCGTTCTTTTCCTGGCTGCTGCCTTACTGAAAGGGAGGGAATTTAGGTTTGAAGTTTCAGTGAAGTGAAGCTTTGCTTCAGGTGCATTGCGAGCCTCTGGTATGCAGTACACAGACACATTAACAGAAACAGATGCTCTCAGGTTGCTATGGTAATGGAGACAGAGTGACAATAATGCTTAATGGCTCTGAGGAGCCTCTGAGATGATTCTTGGCAATGAAGTTTTTGGTTTAAAAAAAAAATAATAAAATGGCTGTTTTAAACCACATGTACACATATTGATGGTCTCCCAACACTTCGTTTAGCTCATTAAGTTGATTCTTGATAAAAAAATGAAAATAATAAGTGCAATTTTATATTTAAAATGTATTTTGGTCCAAACACATTAAGGACTTACATACAAGTGGAAGTCTGAGTTATTGTGAAAGACTTAGAGCACTTGGTCTTGTGCAGTACCCTTTGCAGTGGTCTGGGAGGTGACCTTGCTCGGACGTGTTGGGCATATGGGATAGCTGATTCTAGGGGTGTTTGGGGTTGTCAAGAAGTGCTAGAGAGTCATCAGATTTCCTTCATGGAAATATCTGTGGGAATGGAAGGTGTATTAAGTGTTTCACTGGCAGAGTGGCCACTGCATGGAATAGGCTGGTAAAATGGAACAGGACAAATATTGGTTTGGATATTTTAAGAACAGCCTGGAAACACACCACATGAACTAGTGAATGGTATTTTGGCAAAACTGGATGGGCATTGTTGCTCGTGCTTGAAGTACTGATATGTGTGTATGTAAGGATGGAAATTTACATATAACAAATAAGAAACTAGAAGGGTCTCATAATTTAAAGTCTATGGACTGTATAAACATGCTTGGAAGGAGCTAATAATAAGAAAATATCCCAAATAACAAACTAAAACAATTAGTGAGAAGGTCACACAAAAAAAGAAAAACAATCAGTAAAAACTAAATGAAAACTCCAGCCAAGCTGGAACTTCCAATGAGTGACCTCCCAAACCTCTTGAATCAGAGGCACATGGGATATATGCAAATGACCATTATGAACACTAGGTGTTTCAGCTAACTGGCAATTCTGAATGCCCATTACTTGTTTCATCATTTTTTGTGTGACCTTCTCACTCACTGTTTTAGTTTGCTATTTTGGATATTTTGCAGTCACCCTAATGATAAAGGACAACAGCTTGGTATAACAGCCCTGTGTTTCTTAAGCTTGTGCTGTGCTGATGAAATCATAACAAGGTCAAAATATACATACCCACAGCTAGTAGGGTCTGGCTTTATTGGCCTGAAATTGTCCATCAAAATGACAAAACTGCCCAGTTCAGAACATTTCCATCATAAAAGTCTACTCAAACTTCTACAATCCACCAGTATCAGTAAATATGCACAATCTCTGCAGAAGTAAAAGTAATCTAAATAATTCCACATTAAAGAGATCTGTAACTCATGAAGAGATTGCTGCTAGCACACAACTTTGTATTTCATTGTTTCATCTACAAATAAAGTGGCTGTTACTCTTGAGGAATAAATTGCATATGCTACATTAAAAAATGATAAGCTAGTAATATTGCAATAGGGAATGGATGGCAAACTGATAACAGGTTCATCATTACTAGGTATCTCCACCAAAGAGGACATTCTCAGGACTGCAGCATCCCACCCCCTTTAAAAGTACAACACAGTACAGTAATGCATCTATATACTGTGGGAGTAGAACCCACAGTCTTTTGCATCTAAAGCAAGTACACTACCCACTGTGCTATTAACAACATAAGCAGGCACAGCATAAGCAGCACTAAACTTCTCTTCAAACTCTCAGCTCCTTGTAAAATGCACTCAGCACTCAACTGTATCTCTCATCTTTGAAGCACAAGAAATCTGGAAAAAGCCAAAATTTATTGGGGGGGGGGGGGCAAAAGCCCAAAAACTAGGGACACATTTTAAACATTGCTTGCATAATCTTGGAAAGTTAGTAGAATAAAATGATGTGTGACCACAATACATTTCACTGCCAAGTCTTGAACCCTGGACCCTGTGCACTACAGTCAGAGTAACATACCACTATGCCAAATCAGCTGTTTCTTGAAAGACAGGTAGTCTGAAACTTAAATGGCTATCATTTAGTGAATTCAGATGTTCTTCATGTTTCACTGTTGCAGTCATCACATTTGGGTTATCCCTGCCAGGGTAGCCCTCAGCCATCCCGAATACCAGAGGCTTAGTATTTCTGTGATGGTTGCTGTCGCCTCAAGACTGAAGTCATGTCATCAGTAGTATAAAGTAAGGCAGCCGACACCATTACATCTGTCTTTCTTGCCAAGGAGCCCAAAGCAGAAGCAGTTTGCATGAGAATTTATGCATCCCCAATGCAGACCCTCAATTTGGCAGTCTGGCTTATTCCCTGGCCACAGATCAAGCTGCCAGTCTCAGTAAACAGGTTCTAGATGCTATACATGAGGGTAGACACCCTAGCACTAGAAGTCCTATGTTGACAAATGGAAAAGGTTCCTCACCTGGATTCAGGCTAAGGGGAGGATATGGCAGAGAGCCTCTCTACCTCTCTCCCTGGATTATATCTATGACCTGCTCACAGTGGGTGTCTCTTTTCCTTCATTAAAATTCATGCTGCTCTCTTGCTCTGCTTATTTAACAAGCACCACCTTTTCTTCTCCTCTCACACCATCTCATCAAACAGTTCCTAAGAGGGGCTAGCTACCCAGAAGAGCCCCTACCCAGGACCTAAACTTTGGAATCTGGTGTTTGTGTCTCCATTTGAACCCCTTGCTTTGCTTTTGCAGCTTCTTTGAAATTCTCTCTCTTTTCTTTAGCCTTGCTATAATTATCACTTCAGCCAGAAGAGTATCCAAGCTACAAGCACTCATGGCTGTAGAACCCTTCTTCATCTTCCATGCTGACAGGATGTCCCTCAGGACTAACCCATCCTTCATGCCCAAAGTGGTGTCCAGTGTGGCCCTCAATCAATCTATTCATCTGCCCACCTTTTTCCTTAATCCACAAAACAAGGGAGAAAGGATTCTGCATGCTCTAAATGTGCACAGACAGCTCAGATTCTACCTAGACAGGACTAAATCATTCAGAAAGACTGATCAATTGCTAGTCAGATTTGCTGCAGGGGCAGAGGACAAAGCCATATCCAAACAAACCATTTCCAAATGGATAGCACACTGCATCCATTTCTGTTACAAGCAACATGGTAAACCTCCCCCTAAGGGGGTCAGGACTCACTCTACCAGAGCAGCTTCCACCTCTGCAGCTTTCCTCAGAGGAGTCCCCACCAGGGACATCCTGGAGGCTGCCACATGGACATCTGTTCACACCTTCACCAAGTATTACAACCTGCCTATCTTCTCCAAATCCAGGGCAGGCTTTGCCACTGCAGTCTTGCAGACCATCCTAGCCAGCCCCTAGTCTTCTTGACTGCCTCCACCCTTTTTCTCAGCTTTGGGAATTAACCCAAATGTGATGACTGCAACAGTGAAACATGAAGAACACAGTACAGTTGTGTACACTTACCATAAATGTAAATGTTCAAGTGTATTCACTGTTGCAGTTCTGGTTTATCTCCTTCCATCCCCCTTTTCTTCTCTCTCTCCCTCTCTTACAAGGAACTTTTTGGTATTTACTTTCTAGTGGTGGGGTTCTTCCACCATATCCTGGCTCCCACTTGGGGGCTCCTGACAGTTAGTGCAAGAAAAACTGACGTAATGGCATCTGCTGCCTTACTTTATACTACTGATGACCTGATGTCAGTCCTGAAGTGACCGCAACTGATGCAGAAATACTAAGCATCTGGTATTCAGGCCGCCCGAGGGCTACCCTGGCAGGGATAACCCAAATGTGATGACTGTAACAGTGAATACACTCGAACATCTACATTTATGGTAAGTGTGCACAACTTTACTTTCTCACCATAGCTCTCAACTTCTTAGTAAAAATCACCTAGATGAAGCCAGTAATGGGGGAATACAGCCCCCAAAATAGGGACAAATTTCAAATATTGATCTTATAAACAGAAAATGGCTAGAATAAAAGGCTTTTGTGTTACCATGTACTTTCTATCTTTCAAAACAGGTTTATTGTTTTAACATACAAGAGAAATATCATAACAATTTTATACAAGTAATTAAAAATAGATATGATTATAACATTCAACAAAACAACTAAAGTATTTACAAAGACATCCACTACAATCAGATCAATTAATTAAATTAAAATACCATGCTATTGAAATTAGGATTTTTTTAACAAATTTTGTAAATTATCCCATACAATATAATAAGATGTTTTTCTAGTTGTTCTTGACCTAATTGTGTTTATTTCCATATGGCACACTATATTCATAACATTTTTAAATTCATTGAACGAAGGAGGTGTATCTGAAATCCAATTTCTGGTTATTATTTTCCTAGCCACTGCTAGAATAGACCATAACAAGGGAAGCTTAACCTTTTTAACACTTTGAGGTACAGGTGTGTTAAATAATATAAGAGATTTAGAAATAATGAAATTATCTGTAAAAGAGCCTGCAAAATTCATTAATTGACTTCCAGTATTCTTTCAATTTTATACAGTCATAAAACATATGAGCCCAGTCAGCATTAATTTCTACATTACATCTCTTACATAGATTATCTTTATTATTTATTTTATTCATCATCAAAGGTGTATAAAAGATCTATGTAAAATTTCCATGTATAAAGTCTCCAGACAATGGAAGACGTAGTTCTATAGGCAGATTCCAATATATATATTGTTTATCTTGTTGATTTGGTGGGTCCCCATTAATAGAAGTGAAATAATTCCAGTATGTATCTACACTGTAAAAAGTTTCTTGTCTGATAATTTTATGTATGTATGAAAGTTTACCTTTATCAGAAACTTTATGTTGTAAATTTAATATCAAGTAATCAATCAGTGTTGGAATAGATTCTTTAACTGTTATAGACATTAGATCTATTCTATCAATGAGATGTTGTCTAAAGGTCTGAACCTCTAACCAGCAAGTTTCTCTTAGATCAAATTCTTGTTTTAAGAAATCTAGATTTTTAACTTTATTATCAGATATCAACTGATACCAGTACTTTAGATCATTATCTATAGCTAAATGAGTTCCTTCAGAAGTAGATGACAAAAGCATACTCTGAGTATACATTATAGGGAATATAATAAAATTCCATTCCCTATACTTAGGGTGCATGAATATAAAGTTACGATAGCTAATAATAATATTTAATGGGTAACAAACCATATGTTTAGGTGTAATAGGTGAAGTACAAAATTCCTTTAGTAACCATAACATGGAGTTATTTACAATCATATTTTTATGTGTTAAGGAGATTTTCATGAAGTGCATACTAATTAGCTCCCAATAATCTTTCCATTTTGTGACATATGACTGATCTATTAATAAAGTAATAACTTTTACAATAGAAGAGATAGTATATAAATTAAAGTCTGGAAAAGAAATACCCCTTGAGACCAGCTATTAGTATGTTTCTTTAATGCAATCCTAGGTCTATTAGGTGCCCATAGGAAATTTAACATTAGTGTATTCAGTTTCTTGATAATTATTTTTGTAGGTGGAAGTATTATTGATTGTATTAAGTATAAAATCTTGGGGAATATTATCATTTTAATAATTGTAAGTCTCTCCTCCATAGTAAAAAACATATTATTCCAGGTATTGAAAAGATTTTGTATATTAAGAAAACAGGTATTATAATTATTATATATAATAGATTTAATATCTTTAGATAGTATTATACCTAAATAAATTATCTGACCTGAATTGGGTACATATTTAGTAAAATCACTAATGAGAATATTTTTTCGTGTATATATAGATAGTATTTTAGTTTTTTCTTCATTGAATATTAAACCAGAAATACTTTTAAAATTCATCATTTTATCAAATAGAGACTGCATAGAAGAATTAGATCCTGCTGATGTAATTAGAACATCATCTGCAAAAAGTTGAATTTTGGATGTTGTATTTTCATCTATTTCAAAACCCTCTATGTCAGTACTGTTTCTGATCAAATTAGCCCAAGGCTCCATTACTAAAGTGAATAATAGTGGAGAAAGTGGACATCCTTGTTTTGTACCTTTAAAATGGGTATTTTTGTGAAACATATGTTCCTACCTTAATATAAGCCAATGTTCCTTTGTATAAATGCTCAATTAGATTTACAAATGTATCTGAGAAGTTTGTGCACTTCAGTAAGGTAAACAGATAGTCCCAACTTACTGAATCAAATGCTGAACTTATATCAAGACTAATAAGTGTTAAATCTTTCTTTTTCCTATTTGCAAAATCAATTAATGTTAAAGTTCTTCTTATATTATCAAAAGTATTTCTATTTACAATGAAGCCTGTCTGATCTATATCTATAATGCGGGATGATTGTCTTCAATCTATCAGCAAAAATACTCATAAACATTTTATAATCAACATTAAGTAATGAGATGGGCCGATGTGAAGTACATCTAGTTGGATCTTTATTAGGTTTTAAAATTGGCGAAATAAATGTATATTGCCAAGATGGGGGGGGGGGTTATTAACTCAGTTTGGGCCAAAATAAAAACCTTATGTATTAATGAATATGTACTTTTAGAAAGGATTTTATATATCTCTGGTATAATACCATCATTACCGGTGCTTTGTTTGATTTAAGCTTATTTATTTGTGTAATAACCTCTGTATATGAAATACTTTTGTCCAATAGTTTAATCTGTTGTTTATTAAGCTTTTTATTCATGTTTGTGGTTATAAACTCCTTTATTTTATCTTTAGGTTCCATGTTAATGTTATTATGGTTAATTTTGTGAAAGTGATTTCTAAATTCATCTAGTATTTCTGGTATACTAGAAACATTCTTCTTTTTCCTTAGAGAAAAGATTTCTTTGATATGGTTTTGTTTATTCAACCTTTTTGTTTTATTTTTAAGTCTATGTAAGTATTTGGGGCTTATTGAATAAGACAAAACTTGTATTCTCTAAAGTTATTTTAACTTTATGAGTTAAAATTTCTTTGTATTTCTCATTTAGTTTGTTTATTTCTTCAATAACTTTCTTGTCCATAATATTTTCTTTATTATTATGTTTATAAGAGTCTAATTTACTTTGAATATCTAACAATTCCTTATCCCAAGATTTCCTTTTATTATTATACCATCTGATACTTTGTCCATATAGATATGATTTTAAGGCATCCCAAACATAGACAATGGAGACTTCAGGAGTATTATTTATGTCTAAAAATGTTTTACTTCTGAAAGTATATATTCTTTATAGTCTTTTAGTTGAGTTAAGTATGCTGGTATCCTTTTGATCTGAACATTATGAGTATTTTTATCATGAATTCAAAAACAATTGAATTATGATCAGATATAGGACATGAAATGATTTTGGAATTAATTAAATCTGTTACCATCTGGTTAGAAATAAAGACCCTATCTATTTTTGAATAAGTTTTGTATCTGTTAGAAAAAAGGTGTATGGTAATGATTTTGAATCTATCTGATTATTAATATCATTCAAATGATAAGAATTAGCAAAATCATTTAAATGTTTTGCATTAGATGTAATTCTTCTTTTTCCTATAGTGGTAGTATCACTTTCATGTAGTATACAATTAAAGTCACCAGCTAAAATAATATCTCCTATAGAGAATGATATGATCTTATCAAGATGATGTTTCACTGTATTAATACCAATTCCAGGTATCCAATATAATTAAAGTGTAAGTCTTCCCATTAATTTGTATTGTAACCATACAAAACATTCCTTTGTCATCCTGATAAGACTTAATGGTTTTAGGAATGGGCATACTTTTATTCCATAAAATAGCCACTCCTCTTTTTTTCTGAGTGTGCTCTGAACTAACCAATACTGTATATTTGTTTGTGGCTAGTTTATCAATATCTTTTTTCAAGAGATGAGTTTCTTGCAGGAAGACTAAGTTGGCCTTATGTAAATTAATGTATCTTATTAGGCTTGCCCTTTTACACGGATTATTCAATCCATTAATGTTTAAAGAAATTCCTTTTAAAGATGTCATTTGGCATTTTAAAACTTAAGAATCTTATGATCAAAATAACAAATAACAACATAAGTAATGTTACATCTCCTCCTTTAGGTGTACCTTTAAATATAGCTGTATTTATTGAATCTCTTATGGGATTTTGTATAGGATTCAATTTTGTTTGTAGTGACAATGAGTGTACAAAATATATTGTGGATGTCAAAACTATATACATATAACAATGAACAAGTGAAAATAATGTAAGGATTAAACCTTGCATCCAGCCTGGAGTTAAAAACTCCAACTTAGAGTAGTATTTACCACTCAAGTTAACCCCCTACCCTAAGCAGCAGTACCTCAGCTACCACCTTATCAATTTAATACTGGTTATATTTAACTTAAATTAACAGCTTTCAATTCAATTATCTAGCAAGACAAGACTACACATTTGATAAAATAGCATCATATAAACTAAAATAAACATTTTTTTTTAAACTATTCATACTACTATATACATCTATGTAATATAATACACTTGTATTCAAATAGCATTCAAATAATCTTGATATTAGGAACCAAGAGAGAGAGAAATAAAAGATGTGAAAGAGGGAGAGAGAGAGTGAAAGAAAGAGAGGAAAAAAAAAAAGGAAGGCATATTTACATATTAATTTATTCAAAGTATGTAAAAATAAGTTCTAACATTCATTTAAATCAAAAACTTTGGCTAATATGGTTCAGACATTACATATATTAAGATGCATCTATTTTCTGTCATGTAAATGCAGTCAACAGCTTCCAAAAAAAACCCCCTTGAATTGCTTGTATATGAGCATTTTACTCATACTCATTATTGTCAATAGAATAAAATATTATATTTATAGAAATTGTTATAAATCATACTGCATAGTTATGCAAATTCTCAGAAACACTTGCATTATTGTAAAAAAAATCTGTATTTTGTATGTCTATACTACTGCTTTAAAACATATCACATGACAATTTCTTCCAGAATAGAGTTATAAAGTTATTTATGCTTGTCAATCAGATGAATTAAATGAGTTATAGTAATGTATATGTTTGGAACATAAGTTTTAACACAGATTAGTATGCTGCAGTCAAGTAGATTTTCAAAAACACTTGAATAAATGTTTCATTTTCTATGCCTTCTAAAATAAGACATTTACTTACTACAAGAAACTGCATCATTTAAAATCATTATAACTGACATATTTTATGAATTATAACATAGATATTTAAGTAATTATATAAAATAACTCACATTTAAATGTTAAATAGTTCATTTTCCTTCACATAGTCGCATTTGCATCAGTTCTACTTCCTGGTAGAGTGTTCTTCCTGAATCTGTGATGTGTCAGTGTGATATCTGGGTGAAAGGTCAAATTAACTGCTTTCAGCTTCTCTGTGAGAATTCTGAGAGTTGAAGCTGTTTAAACAACTCGAGGACACTGTTCATGAGGTAGCCCACATCCCAGATTGTCTCCCTTAACATTTTGGCAGGAAACTTGTTAAAAACTAGTGATAAACATTCATTCAGCAGTGTAAATGCATCTAAACATGACAAAACCTTCGCAATGTATTTTACAGGTTATTACAGCCTCTATGTAAGTGAAATTAAGCCCAAAGTTATTAATAAGTAATAAAACTCAATATTTTTGTCCCAACTCAATTTTTATGCAAATCTTATTATTTACTGTGTCTATATGATCAAACGCATTTCTATATATTAATATGAAAAAAAAAATAAAGAGAAAGAATGAAGAAAAGAAAAAGAGAGTAGAAAATAAAAGAGTGTAAAGTAGAAATAAAAAAATGTAAGAGAAAGCTATAAGAAGTATATACAATGGAATATTACTTACTGTTTATATTAATAGAGTTAAAAATAAAACATATTATTTACTATTATTTAGATTTAGTTCTAATTATTATTAGTTAAAGCATGACAGATTATTTACAAACAAGCATAAGCAGTATAATCAAGAAAGTATAATTAGGAATAGCGTTTGAAGAACATATAAACTTTTTACAAGGAATAAATATGTTATTATTCCATTTATCATATTTTCATTACTCTTCTCTCCCTGCCCTCCCCCACCCATTACCCACTACATAATCTAAATAGAATGTCATTGTTTAAACAAAGAAAAGAAGAAAAGGAGAAAAAAAAAAAATGTATCAAATTACTGACCTTACTTCTCTTTTTCAGAAAGAGAAACAAATTGAATAATAGCTTGTTATTAGTTCCTCAGATATTTTGACTGGTTATGAAACAAAACATTTCTTTGCACACAGAGAATAACTTTGATTAAATCTTTTCAGAATATTTGTGGCTTTCTGGAAATGCAGGAACTATATTTAAAAGATTAATAATGAAGTAAAATGATGAGAGAACAAAAAGAAAAAAACATAGAACAAATCATTTGTTTTTAGTCTCTTCTTCTTCTCTGAAGTCTTCCACGAAGTTTCAGTTGCCAATCTCTTTAATGAAGGACTAGCCCATTCCATTTCCTCTATTTTATCCAAAATCTTATTTTTTGATAAACAGTAAAGCAGAGTCTAAGTCATCAAAAATTTTAGGACCATCAGAAAGGAAGATTTTTAGCTTGGCAGGAAACAGAAGGTATGTTTTAAACTGTGCTTTTAAGCTCCCTTATTAGTGGCAGAAAAACTTTTCTTTTAGCTATTACCAAGGAAGAATAGTCATTGTCAAAATGCACAGTTGTCTCATTAATCTTAACAGGAGCTTTAGCCCAAGCAGATTTAAGAACTATCTCTTTATCAAAAGATGATAGAAATCTTACTATAACTGATCTAGGATAGTTTTGTTAGAGTTAGTATTAGCTATAGATCTATGTGCTCTTCGATACCAAAAGAGAATGCTTCTGGTAAGTCTAAAGATTTCGCGAGCCATGTTGTTGAAAAAGTAGTAATATTGTTACCTTCAATACTTTCTGGCAGTCCAAAAATCCTAATGTTATTGCTTGAGATCTATTTTCCAGGCCATCCAGCTTTGTTTGTAAATGTGTATTTTGTTTCAGCAGAAACTCAATGTTGACTTCCTCTTCTTGGATTCTATTTTCCATGTCATTCACAGCTTCTTCTATTCCTGTCATCTGGATCTTCTGTTGTTGCAGGTCTATATGTAACAAGTCTATTTGTTTTATAGTTTTTTCTATGAAGGTATCAATTTTAGTATCCATTTTATCCATCTTAGCAGTAAGTTGCTGGATTATAGTTATCAGAGACTGAAGTTCTTTCTTGATGCTGGAGTCTTGAGAATTTGTCTTACTGGAACTCATTTCAGACTGATAAACTGACAGGAAAATTTCCAATGTGATTTCTGACAGGAATATTGTTAAAACTTCCTTTCTTTTTTAGATATAGTTCAAGAACTATATAAAACAAACATATTTAGAAAGAAAATTACTTCAAAAATTTATTTTTTAAGTAATTAATTCCTGTCAGTGTAATGAAATTGGTGGAGCTGAAGAAATCTGCTGCTATCCTGTGTTCATCCTTGGCCACGCCCCCCTCTCCATGTACTTTCTGAAGAATACGAAGTTTGAAATTCAAATGCCTGTCATTATTTAGTGAATTCTAAATCCAGAAAAAACACAGATTTTGAGGACAGAGCAAAAATGAGGCAAGCATTTCACAAGTAGTGGTGGGTAGGGAATTAAAGCTCTTGCTACCTACTCCCAAGGTACAGGGTTTAAGTCTAGCCACCAGGTATATTTCCTGACTTCTTTCTAGCTACTGGGGCATTTCACACACACACACACACACACACACACACACACACACACACACACACTACAAGTACCTGCAGAGAGTTTCCAGCTTTGTTAATGCCAGCCATTTGTAGTCCGATCCCCTTCCAGTCTATGCAGTTGTAACTGCATAGACTTCTGGGATCTTTGCTGTTTCAGGCTGTGTTTTCTAATCCAGACTGTTGCGTGCTCTGGACTGGTTTAGTAACAGGCCAGACTAGGGAAATGCCGCGAGTGCGCATGAGTGAGTTCTGGACCTCGCATTTGTTTATTTCTTTTTTCTTTTGTTTTTTTTTCTTTCTTTTGTACAGCTGGAGGGGGCTGCAGTCCTGCATCCCAATAGCATGAGCTGCTCCTGTATGGGATTCATTAAAAGCTTACATATATGGTAAAACCCTAACTTGGTATTAAAAAAAAATCGGAGAATGGAATTCTGAATTATTAGATCTGCAAGCCAAACTTTTGCCAGTAAAAGCTGAAAAAATCTAAATCATTCAGAGATGAAAAAGAAAGTAGAAGTATTAAACAATAAATACAATGACATTATAACACATAAAACTAGTTTAGCTTTAGAAAAACTAAAAATTAATACTTTGGCCACTTCTCCCAAATATCTACATATGTTATCCACAAGAATCATAATACAATCAAAAGCTAATAACAGTAAAAGTATCTTCCATGAAAAGAAAGAGAAAAATGTCTCAGATATAGGTGACATTCTTGATGCCTATAGAAATCACTATATGGAACATTTCAAAAAGAAAATATACATATTGATCAATTAAATCTAGATGAAAAATGTTCTAATATAAAAAAAACAGAAAAATTAAAACTAGATCTGCAAGCACCTATATCCTACAAAGAAAGTACAGAAACAATAAAAGGGGGTAAAAATAATAAAGCTCCAGGTATAGATGGCATAATTATGGAATATATAAACTTTTCCCTTCAAAGATACTATCCCTCTTCCATAAAACTCTATTAGAAATTCAGTCACAAGCTTTAATACCGCCCTCTTGGAGATAGTCCTTAATCACACCAATCCTAAAGGAAAACAAATCCCCAAACTTCTGTACCTCATATAGACCTATAATATTATTAAATAATGACTATATTAATTAACAGAGTGAAAATACCACTATCCAAAATAATAAATAATGATTAAACTAGATTTATATATTATAGACACACACACGACAATATTAAAAGGACAATTTCACTTATAGATTATGTTAGTAAAGAAAATAAACACTCATAATTGTCATGGATATAGAGAAAGCCTTTGATTCCCTAAATTGGGACTATTTATTCAAAATCCTAATGCTATTTGAATTTTCTGCATCCTTTGTTCATCTCTTAAAGAATATATACAAATAATTTAGCATATGTCAAGTTAGGTCCTTTTACCTCTGAATCGATACATATAACAAAAGGCATTAAACAAGGATGTCCCATCTTACCGATTCTGTTTGCTCTGCCTATTAAATTATTGGCAGATTCAATTTGTAACAATATAGAAACCAAAGGAATAAATGTTTATGAACAATACAGTTCTAAAGTAATGCTATTTGCTGATGACATATTACTAACATTATCTAATACAAAAGAGACATTAGAAGAATTAGATATATTAATTGATAAATTTCACATGACTTCAGGACTCATTTCAATAAATCAAAATCAAAATTTTTATTTTTAAATAAAAAAAGAACAGCAGACTAAGGGGGATCACATCATAGGGAAACAAGAATCTACCTTAAAATATCTAGGAATTGAGTTATGCGAGGATAATAATGAATTATTCTCAAAAAACTACAATAATATCAATACAATTCAAATCTGTGTGAGAAAATGAAAGAAAATAATATTAACACTTGAAGATAGACTACAGTTAGTAAAAATGGTTTTACTGCCCAAGATCCTATATATAGCCTTGACAATACGACTGTTACCAGAAAGGAATATACTTAAAGAAATAAATTAATGCCTAATAAAATTTGTATGTTTTTTTCCCAAAAGAAACAGAATAGCTTTAATACATCATATCAGACCATGGCAACAGGGAGGATTAAACTTTCTTGATATAGAAACATATAAAAGCATCAATATCAAAAACAATCTCAAATTGGATAAGTCCAAATTACTCTGCAAATTGGAAAGAATTACTAACTATAAATTCAATAAATGAATTTGATTTACAAAAAAAAAATTCAAAAAACAGATAAAAACAATTTGCCATGGCACATATGTATTAGTATGCAATATAACATAACTAAACCCACTAAAACTTGTATGATTAATTATTACATTGATTCATTTAGGAAAATTATTACTGCAACTATAGATTTAAAAATCTGGTTTGATCTTTTAACACCATTTATAGTCACAAAGAACTTTCCACATAAAATATATAGAGAAATTATTAATTCCTGGGAACAGAAATGATTTGTTTGTTGGCTCCAATATATCAAATAACTAAAATTTTTAGATATGCAAGTAATAATAGCAACATACAAAATTCCACAATGAGACTGGCTAACTTTACAGAATATTCTGTCATATTTGCAAGATTTAAGTAGAATAACAATTCTTCATTTAAAGAAATACCTAAAATTATTAAATACACATAGGAAATCATATATAATGACTTTGACATGGGAAGCAGTATTTCAAAATTTTACAAAATATTGATAAACTATAAAACAACATCCAAAACCTCATATCGGAAGTATATAACAAAAGGACAGTCAATACAGTTAAATGAAAATATTAAAACACATATCTTATTATCGATAAAATAAGCATCCTTTACAAATTGGAAATGCTTGCACAGAGCATTCTTAACCTGAGACAGAATCAGTAAAATTAGTTCTTCCATAAAAGGAATATGTTAGAGATGTGAACAAGCACACAGTGCAGATTGGAACCACATTTTCTTTGATTGTGTTAAAATTAAGCCATTTTGGAATGGTATTAATAACTTTCTACAAGCTTTATTTAATGAATCATTTTATTTAACTAAAGCTCTTGTATTATTAAATGTGAACGAATGTCCTCATTTGAATAGGTCAAACATGTATCTAGTATGGACTATACTTGCAATTTCAATGAAGTGTAAAACTACTTAGTTCCAATGTTTCTGAACTGTTGCCAAAATGCATTGTGTTACCCTTAACATGGTAATGGCAGCCAGTCATGTCACAGTGATCATGAGGTATGTAACAGTGTGCTCTTTGTTTATGACATCTGCCTTCTGTGTTGAGTTTGCATGACCTCCCCGTAGTCGAGTGGGCATTTGAAAGACATGCGTTGAATGGGCATGCCTTCGTTGAAGGTTGGGCATCGGGCTGGCAACTCGACACCATAAAAAGCAACTGCCAATCATTCGAGGATCGGAGTTCCACTGTGGCGACCCCAAACCGTGAAAAAGCCGAAAGACAAACAACAACAATTCTCATAACACTGGAATATAGCTCTATATCCATCCCTAGCACTGTGGTGCAGTGTTAGAGAAGTACAGGGGAACCACACTGCAGCACTGCATTGTGCAACATGTGATCGTCAAATGTGCATCCTTAAGTGTATGTGTCTGGGGGGAGTAGCTATTTTGCTAATGAGTAGAACTGAGTCAGTAAGTATGGCAACATCAGGCACTATAGAATATAGCGCTCCAGCTTGGTGTGTCAGAGGGAGGATGATTTTCCTGTTTTCCTTGCAGAGGGACCTTGAGGAGTATCTGCTGGGACAGTATGATTTCAATATTTTTATTAATGACTTCTATCATGCCATCCGTAACACCAGCCTCATCCAATATGCCGATGACGCGACAATAATATGCTCTGCCACCTCCATTTCCACATTAACAAAACTAACTCATGACGTCTTCTCTTCTACTGAACAATGGATGTTAGACAACCATCTAGCACTGAATGCAACCACTAATGATCTTTCTCCCCTCTAAAAGCATCACTCTTGACAAAAACTCTTTCTCTAACACCAGCCAAAATAGCACACCTCTAGAAATAGTCTCCACAGCTAAACTGCTAGGAATCCTCATTGATGATCAGTTAAAGTTCGATAGCCATCTTTATGCAAATATCAAAACTCATAAGAAGCTTAGTAAGCTTTACCGCCACAACCATTTCATCACTCCCTCCACCAGGCTCATTCTTGCAAAGACATACCTTATCCCTTCCCTCATGTATGGTGCCTCTATCTTTAATAATCTGCAATCCTCCCTCAGGCCAAAACTCTCCTCCTGTTACCATAAAATCTCTAAATTTGCAACTGGCCACAGACCAAATACTCATCACTGCATTTCCCTTCACCAACTGTACTGGCTTGAGTTGCCCAATTATCTCACCTATATTCAACTTATGCAAGCACATAAGCTCATTTTCAGCCCAACTCTCTGCCCCTCCCTTGCCTCCACCTTCCAAATGCATCTATCTAACAGATGTCTTTGATCCAACTCCCAAAATCTAATAGATTTACATAAACCTGCATGCACTCCAGGCAAACTTCTTCTATCCTTGTGCCTTGCACTTCACTGGAATTCTCTACCTCCACTTATCCATACAACTAACAGACTCTCTATTTTCAAAACCTTACTTCACTCATACCTAACCTCACAATGGGAATGCTCTTGCTCCCATCCTACATAAATTATTTAACTTTACTGTTTTCTACAGCTAATTACATCTGCTAAAAGCCTCTACTAACCGGATAACTCCTGTAATAAATACAATGCTCTATGAGATCCTTAATTTGTTAGTGAGGATTTAATCAAGTATCTGTTCCCTCAATTATTAATTTTCTGCAACTGTTGTTACTATGCATTTTTTCTAATTCTCATGTAATAATTTTATATGTTTTCTTAAATTTTGTATTTTATAATTTTATAATTTTGTATATTATAATGTTGTAATATTATAATACTGTACTGTCTTGGAGCTTTTCTCCCCAGTACTCCATTGAAAATGGGCTCCTTGAGCCCAATGGACCATCCTGGCAAACAAACTGCAAATAATAAATAATAAATAAATGATGATGCCTTGCAGCAGGCAGACGCCTGACACATACACACACACACACACACACACACACACACACACACACACACACACACACACACACACACACACACACACACACACACACACACACACACACACACACAGACAAGGAAGCAGTTACATTTATCAAGGTGACATTTCATTAAGTCTCGATATTAGGTTCATCTTATTGATTCCCATTTCATCAATGCTTTATGTGGCTCAATGCTATTTTGTCAGAGGTCTATGTTACTGCAAGATGTATGCTTACTTGTGTGTGTTATGATTATATTGAGTGGTTTTTGTGTGTGCAGAATGGGGTGGTTGGTGTGAATGTGAGAAGGATTTTGTGTGACTCAGGTTGTGTGCATCCGCATGTGAATAAGCAGGCAGGTGAGTGCAGGCAGGCCTTGTAATGTGAGATTGTTAAGCAATGTGGATAAGGTTTTCTCCACTGTTATGCAGTTTTGGAGTTAGTATATATATATATATATATATATATATATATATATATATATATATATATATATGTTAGCCAGAGAGTGGGGATAACATCCTCTCAAATGGGGTGCAGAGGGCTTGCTGCCCTGCAACACTTTGTTGTGTGTTTTAGTTGTATATTTTATCTGTTTTATATATATATATATATATATATATATATATATATATATATATATCTATATATATATATATATATATATATACATACATATTTCAAGCAGTATATATATATCTATATATCTCTCTCTCTCTCTCTCTATATATATATATATATATATATATATATATATATATATATATATATATGTATATATATATACATACATATTTCAAGCAGTACTGTTGCTTTTTATATTATCTGTTTTACTTGTATACTTAGGAATACATTCTTTGTTTTTGCAGTGGGGGTGTGTGCTTCACATGGTTGCATTTTGCAGAAGGCAGGAACAACTTTCCTGACAGGAGGGTGTGTATGATGTCTGTGCCAGTAATTATGCTCCTGGCATATGCATATAATTATTTTTACCCTCTGCATTGTCCTTCTGCAAGACTACTTGTAAAAAAAGTGAATGTGGTAAAGCTAAGCTCACCTCAGTTTATACCAGTGGCCACCAGGGCTGCCTCTGAGCACGGACACAATGGTTCCCTTGCTGGAGGTGATATCGAGGCAGAGCTGGATCATGGTCAAATGGGGCCCATACAGGGTAATGTGCTGAGCCCCCCCCCCCAATAGCCATACAGATATCCCATTACTTGGCCATTTCTCCTCTATTACCAAAAATCACTGCAAATCTGCCAGGGTGTATACTGTTTATTTATTTACTTTTACAATGATCAGAGAGGGTTGAATTTAATGTAAAACTTGTTTCAAATTTTACAGCAAAAACACTAGCAGCCATTTTCTTATCTACTGTTTAACTGTTTGCACTTATTCACTCATCAGAAAAGTGTTCAGCATTAAAAAACACTCTCTGCTTAAATTGATCAAACAGGTACCTTCAATCTGAAGAAAGGTTACTTATCTATAACTAGATCATACAACTCTGCAGGAAATTAACCATAATCCCACTGTTTCTCAAAAGTGGAACAGTATCCCAGAAGAAATAAGTCAAACTACCCCAGATTTAAGGTATTGTTCAAATAATGTCTAAATCTGGCATGGTCATGCCCATGCCTTGCTCCCTGCTAAATTTCTGTCCTTCTTTCCCCTCCCCTTTCTTTTCTGTTTTCTTTTTCTTTGGCCTCCTCAAATTCACCTACTACCACCTTACCGTTTTCCTAACAACCTTCTCTGCTTCCTCACTTACACCTAGCTGCTTTCCTCTCCTCAACTCCTTCAAAACCCATCCTTTTCCCACTCTTTTGAAATGTTTACCCATCATTCTTCTCCTGGATATGTTCTAAATCTATTCTTTCCCATATCGTCAGTCACAGTATGTTCTCTTTAACACTGTCCAGCTTCCTGTCTGTTAATAGTATCCAAATCACTTTCACTGATCTTTTAACAAACCTAAGTCAGACGTATGAGAGTGTTATTTCCTATGACAATATAATTCCAAATGACTTAAACTACTGCTGTTCTAACTATAATACAACACTGTATTAACTTGGAAACGTGTAATCATTTTGATAATGTGTATTAACTTTGAAATTGTATGTGAAATATTGTACTGGAGCTTTTTGCCCCAGGCCACCACTGAAAAGGGGAGCATTTGCCCAGTCATACGTCATACTTTCCTGGTGAGCAAAGATACAGGAAGGTTGGTGTAATGGTTAAGGTGTTTATCTTGCAAACATAAGGTGCAGAGTTGATTTTCACATGGGGTAATTGGCTAGGCTTAAAGTGGTCCACAAGGGCAGTTAGTCTAGTAGTAATCCAGAAGTGGGAGGTTGTCATCATGGTTAAGGTGTTTACCATACAGACGCAAGGTGTAGGGTTTGATTCTCACATGAGGTAATTGGCTAGGCTTCAAATGGTCCAGAATGGCAGTTAGCCTAGTACTAATCTATGAACCTATGAACTGAATTTCAAAATCTTTTCACTAAACAAAACTGAAATTGAAGTGTTCTTCCATACAAAACGTCTTGGGGTGATTATAGATGATAACCTTAAACTTGACCTGCATGTTCAAAATAACTTAAAAAACTCACAAAAAATTAGGGATGCTTTACAGGCACAAACATGTCCTTAGCAACACCACCAAAACCACTCTTGGCACTGGTTCCCTATTATGCTGTTGCAGACGCAGGTTGTCGAATGCTTCTTTGTTGAACTGAAAAGCGTGAAAAGGCAAAATAGCGAAGTGGCTTTTCAGTGAATTCTTTCCCTGGGAAAGAATTTGCTTGGCCACTTTCGCTACTTTGCCATTTTTAGCACTGTAGTGCGATCTAGGTATATTTTAGTGGGGGAGATGTGGGGGGTAAAGCCCCCCACATTATGTAATGTTTTACAGGTTTGTTTTTTTTTTTTTATTTCGGAACAGCGATTGTTTTCCTTTGGAAAAAAAATCGCTGTTCTGAGGTTTCAACGTTGTAAGCTTTTGCTTACATGGGGTCGATTATGTGTTGTTCGCTCTTCTGAGCATGCAATATCATAATATAGACCCCCTTTCCACTACCTACTTTCTCCCATCGCTCTTATATGGTGCAGCCAGCCTAACCAACCTTTAGGCTGCAGTTAAAATAAACTGGAGGCATGCTATAATAAGGTTGCAAAATTTATCACCAGCAAGCAATATTGCAACCATCACTGTATTGCCCTTAAGGCTTTAAATTGTCTTGAACTGTTTCACCACTTGGATTACATACAGCTTATCTCCACTCACATAACATTATTCACAAAGCCGATGACTGCCCTACTTTTACTCCTGTTCTCCATTCCTATCATGCTAATAGACTATTTTGACCTAATGAACAACATTGTCTCAGCATACATAAACCCCACAATTCCTCTACTCGTACTCTGTCACTAAAGGCCGATGTTAGCATTTGGGGACTCCCAGCAGATGCCAAGCTGGGGGCCCCCTAGGGACTTCCAGTCTATGTATCACCCTGTCACTGCCACCCTTCCTAAGCAACCTTTTAGTTCATGTGGCAAGCTTTTAGGAGTAGTATGCACAGACTGATCCTTAGCTATAATATTCTTACATTACAAGACTTGTGTTGGCCCATCTCACAAAGGGACATTTACAGTTATTGGCATTTAGTTGCAGCAATGATATATTGAAACAACTCTATGTACAGGTCTAAACTTAGGTAAAATGGCACCCTTGGCCTACTGTTTCAGACCCCAACCCCATACACACAATAGCCTCCAGTCTCTCACCCCCCCCATCTTGGGCTCCCCATACCATGCACATTACTTTTTTCTTCCTTTTATCAAATTTTGCCTTACTTTTCAGATTTTTCAAGAAGCTATAACTTTCTATATGCTCTGAAGTGCTTTTTAAAGTTTTTTTTACACACCTTTTCATGCAATAAAGGTTTGAACAGAAATTATAATTAAGTAAAGAAATTGCGTTGCTGTTCAGCTTTAGTTTTCATTGCATCCTTTTAACACACATTTCCTGAGCAAGACAGTAGAGTAATAACCATTTAGGAAATAAGAAAAGTTTTATTTTTTCTCTTTCAAACAAGACATAACTTGTACCGAAGGCTTACTGTTCAATGATGACAAAACAGTAGCTCACAATAAACCAACAACCCTTTTCTTGTCTGGATACACAGGCCGTATCTGGGAATTGCCTGCCTCCCAATCCCCCCAAAGAGACAGCTTTTGCATCCCTCTGGTGTTAGACTATGATGAAGGCAGAGGTTCAAATTAATCAGTCATGTATTTCAAGGGACTGCTGATACACATATACACAGTATGCCTCCTCACTCCTCAATCCTAACTGTCAAAGGCAACTACCTGTATATGTGTCCTAAGTGTGATTGTGAAGAAAGTGAACAAATAATAACAGTAACAAATTCTAATTTGTTGCTACTACACAAGTTGTTGTAACCTTCTTTGTACACCTCTGAGGTATGTAAGAAAAGTAAAAGAATCAGTGACCACACTGTCCTCAGCCCAAACACAAGCTTTAATGACCTCATGTGCACACCTCTAAGATCTGACCGTGAGGAATAACACCACAGTCTCCCCCCATATATCCTGCAGCACCTTTCTGTGCACACTCATCCGAGCGGGGCTGGTTTTAGGATGGGTGCAGCTGAGAGCAGAGACAATTATCAACATTATCCTAACAGGATCATATCACAGCCCTGTTCAGGTTAAAGAACATAATCAGAAAATTAATATATATTTTTCTCCTCATTTTTCCTCAAACAGCTGCATTTGTGGGGCCTCCATACTGTCAAGGATGATTAAGGGAGCCCTTTGTATCCATTTATACAGTCTGGGGAGTAGGGTCCCCAGTGTCTTAGAAGATCTAAGTGTCTGAATGTTCTGGGATATATGTTATGCCTTACTTTTGAAATATAATTTCTTGTTAGCTACATTTTTTACCAACACTCAGAAGACATTCAATAGAGACACTGGGAACTAAGGTCAGGTGACACGATGCCAGGGTAATCCTATGGGCTAGGTATGTAAAGGCCCCATGACCATTAGCCTAATACACACCTATGAACGTATGTGTCCTGGCATTATTGTGTGTGTGCATAGATAAAACTCACTGACATTTTTACACACACACACACACACACACACACACACACACACACACACACACACACACACACACACACACACACTCAAGCATAAGCCATAGCAATATTAGTTTTGTACTTATTTCAGCAATACATTGTACAACACTGGTACCAGCGCACCAGATTAATGACTGCTGTTAAGTAGTCATTAAACAGAAGCAGGGATGGGTCACTTTTATTTACCTCAGTAAGGAATAATGCAAACCTCTCACTGTCCCTAATTTTACAGACCTTCCCTGATTTTGCACATAATTTTGCTCTGTCCTTTCTAACACATTTGATTTGCTTGTAAATCATTCAGGATTACAGACAGTGAATAAATCCAGACATTAGAGTTTTATACTTAATGTCCAAAAAATCATGTTGCTACAAAAGGTGTTACTTTATTAACTTTTTCACTGAATCCGAGTAATATTTAAAATGTGTTCCTGATTTTGAGCCTTTATTCTGCTATTGGTATTGCACTGAATTCTTCAGTGAAGAAGTTGGGCGTTACAGTATCTGGTATTCTGCAAGTATTTATAAAACTCCCTAAAAGAGAAAACCATCCCTGAAGATGAGAAGTATTAGCTCTTATTGAAATCCAAGGCATGCATGGACACTGGTCACACTGGGCTGCTGATCTCTCTAGTGCTTGCCTTGCTCATGTTCATTATCAGCTTTATCATAGCAAGGTCATAGCACAGCCTGTTCAGGTTAAAGACAATAATCAGGAAATGAATACATTTTTTTCTCTTCATTTTCCCCAACCACCAGTGGCTTTTGTGGGTCCCCCACACAGTGAAGGATGATTAAGGGGGCCCCCTTGCAGTCACAGGTATTGCAGGTACTTAAAGCTGGCAATGTTGTTAGTTTTAGTGTACAGAATGTCCACCCGCAGTGTTTAACTAAGCCATGGGCACTATGTTAGTGGTAAAATATTTAATGGAATTGTGAAGGCTCTTGATTGATAAAACACTGTTGCTATAACCAAAGCCATTTTTGAATTTTAAAGGAGATATAAATAAGCATTATTACCCACCTGGTTTATTAATTATACAAGACTGATGTACTAGCTTTTGTTGGTTTGACAGACATGTTACAAAATATCAAGGTAAGATAACTTGCTGTGGTTGGGGGCCCCCCAGGAACAGGGGGGCCCCCAGCGACCACAGGGTTCGCTGGTGCCTAAAGCTGACTATGCTAAAAAATGGAATTCAATCTCTCTGCAAATCAGATCTACCTCTAACCTCTACAGCTTCAAACTACTACCAAAATACTACCTAAATAAAAACTGACTCTGTTCCTGCACTACCCCAAGCTGAACTAGTCCCTACCTCCTTCCATCACCAGCATACTTTGACTATGTTCAGAGAGAAAGAATTAGTAAAATCTGTTTCTCAGACAAAGATCAACTAAATGTTTCTGCGGCTGTATTATCTAGTCATCTCTTTCCAAAGAATATACTTGTGTGTTTAATGTCATCTCTATGAACTACAATGTGTGAATACTTTATCTATTGACAGTGGTTTTTTTCAACTTCTTATGGCTGTCCAAATATTTGTACTATGTGTACTATGTATGTATAGGGTCTCACTGTCTAAAATGAAGCTGAATTTTTACTTAGTTTGTATGCCATTCTTCTGTATTAGGCTTTGTAATAACTTTAACTGTAACCATATCATGTCAATGTGGAGCTTTTTTCCTTGGACCTTTGCTGAAAACTGAGTATTATCCCAGTTGGACTTTCCTGGCAAACAAAAGTCAAATAAACAAATAAACTAGATATTTGAACAAACTCCTGGGACCTTTATTGTTCAGTATCATTATAGCTGTTACTAATGCTAGGGATCCCATATGGGTAACTATTTACACTGATACTTGGGAAACAGGATTTCTAGACATATCATTGCTGAATACAGGTAGACATTAGTGCTAATATGCAGAACAGGATATGCAGTGTACTATAGTTTCATGTTATGAATGTGAACAACAGGAGTTTGAATTCTAGTCAGTTCTAAAAAATGAATTCAAAGTTTAATTCAAATAATGTACTCACATGGAAGCAAAGGACCTAGCCCCACCATGTAGAAGGCTTTGGCACATGCATCCCCTTATGTAATATAATTCAAGATTACTGAACTATGGGGAAAGAGGAATTTCCCCAGGAGTGACTTCTTTTGTAAAGAATACCTTTAGTGACAGTCATAAAGTTGGCCATGCCATGCACAGTGTAAACTATGCACCAGGAATGCTTGAAATGTACATGTAAACATGTATGCTGTGTTGTGTTACCATTTTGTAGATCCATAGGTATGTATTAGGTTATTGGTCTCTGAGCACCTTAAGAAGCCTAGCCTTCCATCCTCATGGTAGTTTTTAGTCGTTATATTTTGTGTATGAATTACCCGGAAGCAGGTAGAACAAGGAAGTATTGGGACACTTACATGTTGACCCCATCCATGAGTGACATGGGTGCTAAACTGGGGATGAATTTGTAGTTTCCCATTCATTCATCCAAATTACAGTGGAATAGAGTAACATAAGTACATCACTTTATGTGGAGTGGAAGACGGTTCCATAGAATTCATATTCTCTGTGATACATCCATTCCCTCCCATGTGTGCTGTTTATATTGTAAATGGGATTGAGATCCCCTGAATGGGTGTTGATATTACTAATGGATTTATGAATGTGTAATAGGTCTGTTGACACTCTATACATGAGGCAGAGGTCAATTTTAGCAGGCTGTATGACACCAAAAAGAGGGACCAGGCCTTGAGATGGCCTGCATAATTTTTGTGATTTAGGCCCTGGATTCCTTTAGCAAGAAAGCATTTTGGTTGCAACAGTTGTGGCAGGTATATGCTGAATGGGGTATTATAATCAGTGATGAGAATGATGAGAGCCGAGTACAGTGGAATGATTACATACTCAGATCTGGGCACCATACCTTTAGATGTAGGCCGTGCAATGAAGAAAGTCTTTCTTACAACAATGGATACATGCTGATCAAAAGACACTTCATTGTTGGCATAGATTCCTACATGAAGAAACACTAGAGGCCAGCATGAGTAGTTCCACGACTTTATTGGTATTTTTATAATAAATTGCAAAAGGACATAATAATGTCCAAATATCAAAACTCAAACCAGTTTCGGCTGATGCCTTCTTCAGTGAGAGAAAAAGAATGACTTAAAGTCGTGGAACTACTCATGCTGGCCTCTAGTGTTTCTTCCTGATTTGGTTTGGCCGAGCATGCTGTACGTGCGAGGCGTGCTGTTTGGAATAGGTTCCTACATCCCTGGCTATGGAATCAACTTTCAGCAGTGTGTTACAAGGGAGGTGATGATTACAGTCATCTGCAGACTTTGTCAGCCATAAACCATTAACATTTGCTTTGACCTCTGAGAAGTAAATGTCAAAGAGGAATGGCCCAAGGACTGAACCTTGGGGTTTACTACCAGTGACAGATCTTTTGAAATAGGCGGAGCCGGCCACCCTAATTTCCTAAATTTTATTTGTGAGCAAATTTGCTATCCAATGAGCTAAATTTATTTTTATTTTATTTTTATTTTACATTTGTTGACTGGGCTGGTCCAACTGGATTCATGTCCATTTTCAGCAGAGGCCTGGGGAGAAAAGCTCCAAGTGAGGTACAATAAACACTGAGCATTATTCATTAAAAGCATTTAACAGTAAAAAAAGTTACACGTATAGTTCAGAGAAGAAAAAAATGTTTTTTACAGTGTCTACAATAAGCAAAAATAAGAACATCAAAGGGAAAAAAGCAAATTTGAATTTAGTAGTAAGTTTTTGATAAGATTAGAAGCAAGATAAGTGAGAGTTCTAGGAGCAGAATGGTATCTAGCCAGGGTTAGAGCAGGGGCAGAGCCAGTGAGTTAGGAGGTAAGTTTTGAGTTGGGATTTTAAGCTGGGAAGAGTGGAGAGAGCAGTGAGGCTGGAAGGAAGGGAGTTCCAGGCTTTTCCAATTGTGTTGGAGAACAAGGAATCGCCTGCTATGTTGTTGGATTTGCAGGTAAATATTAGAAGTTTGTTAGAGGAACGCAGACTTTTGAGATTACAATAAGGGCTAATGAGAGTAGTGAGTATAGGGGTGCTGGTAGGTTTGTAGAGGATTTTATGGGCTAAAGAGAGCTGGTGAAATAAGATGAGATTTTGTAGTTCTAGCCATCCCAGTTTTTTTAAATTTTGGCAGTGGTGAGTTCTAAAGGTAGAGCCAGTAGCAAATCTGGCAATACTGTTGTAGGCAACAGTTAGTTTGGAGAGGTTAGTTTTGGACAGATTTGTATAGATGGAGGAGGCGTACAGTAGGGTAGAAATCAAATGGGTATGTGCTATGGAAGTTCTGGCAGGTGGTGTACAAAATGGTTTAATTTTAAACAAGGAGCCTAGTTTTCTGTTGACTAGTTTTATTGTGTTGTTAATGTGCGAGTCAAAGCATAGGTTGTTGTCTATCTCTACTCCGAGGAGCTTGGTGGAGGGGTCAGGAGATATGTAGGTGCCATTATTAGAGAAGACAGAGAAATTGAGTGGAGAAGATTTTCAGGTGGGGGAGAAAAGTAATAATTTGGCTTTCTTGGGGTTTAAGATTAGATATCTGTTTAAGAACCATTTTTCAACATTTTGGAAAGTCTGTTGGGTAATAGAGTGTAAATCAGAGGGGGATGTGGCAGAACACATCAAAGTAGAATCATCAGCATATTTTATACAGGTAACAGAGGACAGACTGCTATGTAGGTCACTGATGAAGATTGAGAACAGAAGGGGGCCCAGTATTGATCCTTGGGGGACTCCTAGGGTAATAGGTAGTAGGTTGGATAAGCTGTTTTCCCAGCGCACTGCCTGTTGTCTGTTAAGAAGATATGATTTGAACCATTTTATTGCACTAGAGTCAAGATCAAAAGTTTTAAGTAAGTTTAATAGCATCTGGTGGTTGACCATATCAAAAGCTTTGGATAGGTCAATAAAGAGAGCAGAGGTTAGTATGTTATTGCTCCGGTTTTTGTTGATACAGTCAGTAAAAGAAAGAAGGGCTGAGGTGGTGCTGTGGTAAGGCTTGAAGCCATGGTGACAGTCGGCTAGTAGGTTGTGGTTTAACAGGTGTTTAAAAAGTTGTTTTTGGATACATTTCTCCATGATTTTAGCTTAGGGGGAGAGTAAGGCTATGGGACGGTAGTTTGAGAGTTCTGTAGAGGTCCCTCCTTTATGCAGGGGAATGATATGTGAAATTTTCCAAAGTGAAGGAATGCAGCCTTCTACAATGGTTCTGTTAATCAGGATGGAAATGGGATAGGCTAATGGACTGACTGCAATTTTTAGATACTGAGCTGGTAAAAGGTCAGCAGAAGGTGAGGAGATTTTAAGTTTGTGGAGGAGAGAATGAATAAATGAAGTGGGTACATTTTGCAGTTGAAAGGTGGGGATGGAAGTGTTAGTAGAGGGGGACTGAGAGGAGGTATTAGGGGCTAGTTGGTTAGCTAAAGACTGGACAGTTTCAGTGAAGAAGGTATTGAAGGCATCAGCAGTTTGTTTTGGGTTGTTTTTGGAAGTGCCTAGGGGGTGTGGGGTATCATTGTGGCCAGGCTTTAGGAGAGAGTTTATGCCTGCCCAGAACTTTTGCGGATTATGTTGGTTGGTTTGCTGTAAATGGCAGTAATAGTTTCTTTTATCCAGAAGTACAGCTTTTTTAGTGGAGTTTCTTATTTGTCTAAAGTTAAGATGGTCAGAGGGATCTTACATTTAGCTGGAAGAGTTTTCCTGCAGCCCCTGAGTGTGGGATGGTGTTGAATGCCTTCACAGGGTCTAGATATGCTGTATGTACTGATTTGCCTTAATCTATTACTTCAGTAACCTTCTCAAAGAAGTCGACCAGGTAACAATTTGATAAATCTTAGGCTTGGAGTTGATTACTGTTGGTGCAGTCTGCCATTCTGAAGTAGCTTGGGTTGAGTATGTAGGTTACCTAAGTTGTTATTTATTAATTCCATAATAATCCTTTCCATAGCCTCACAGATAAGGCCAGATATGCATACGGCTCTACAATTAGTCAGGCCCATTGATACATCACCTTGATGCAAGGGGATAACTGTTACCATCCTCCATTCATCCGGCATGAAGCCTGTTTGGAGGTAGATACTGAATAACCTCTGAGGATTTCTGACAAGTCATGTTTAAGGCTAAGAAACAAGTACCTTTAGTAAAGTCAGCTTGGCTTGTTATCTGACATCACAGAAGCAGTGTTCCTGGCTTTGGATAGCACCTTGACCTTGAGCTTGATATGACCTGCTCTTGGGAGATTTGTGGGGGTGTAGGTGCAGGTATGTGATCTGTGAATGTAGGAGGAGGGGGTGTAGTTTTAACTAAATTTGTCCACTAGTAGATTGTCTACCTTGAGGATGTGATATTCTTTACAGTTATTTATGTGCAGCGCTGGGCATCGTTTCTGAGATTTCTAACATAGTTAAAGAAGGCTTTATGGTGATTGTGGCTATTTTTACCTAATTTCTGGCTTTGGTTAATTTGATCACAGTCTGGAGTACCTTGTTAAGTTTGGCAAGAGCGTTACTGGCATCTTGAGAGAAATTTAGTTTTGTATGCAATCATTTTTTTTATCATTATAGAGCCTATTTATACTAGGGCTTCACCATAATTTTTTTTATTTTAATTTAGAATTGCATTTACTTCTGAGGGGGGATAACTGCACGTATGCAGCTATTTACATGTTCTCAGAATTTAGAAGCAAAGGACTCTGCATAAGCAATGGGGTTGTCAAGATGAAAATGGCTTTTGAATTTAGCCAGGTCATCTCTTAGTTTTAGTAGATTAGCCTTGGCATGATCTGTAAATACTGATATATTGGAAGATACTTTCAGCTTCAGTCTTAAGATGAATATAACTGATTTGTAGTCTAATTTGACCAGGAAGTTATAATTAGTGGGGAGCAAAGCCGCCCCATATTGGTAAGGACCAAGTCTAGGATTTCATTGCCCTTGCTTTGAGTGTGGAGCAAGTGGTCCAGAGAGATTGTATTGATGAAATCCAGAAATATCTGAGCATACATATTTGAGGATATGTAAGTCTTCCAGTTAATGGAGAGGTGCTTGAATTATTCTAGAAGAATGATGTTTGGTTTTCCATACTTTTTGAGTAGGAGGTATAGGCTGAGGGGGGAACAGAAAGGTGTCTTATAGTTAGCAATGATATAATAAGAATTTTTGTTAATGGTAAGTCGGATATGGACGAGTGTCAGGTCATTATCTTGTCTATTGAGTCTGGAGGTGAAATGTTTTTTAAGAATGTGGAGACACTGCTGTCTTTAGTGTCTTCATCTAATGCAGTGGGCTTGAACATGTGGTAAGTATTGAAATGCTACACTGATATAGTGCTCTCATTGGTTTTGAACCAAGTCTCTTTGATGATGCATCTATCTATATTTTCAAGGGTTAGGAGTTTTTTATTATGGCTCCTAGCATTGAGCAGAAATACCTTTGTTATCCAGATTCTGTTTTGTTATGTTGAAAGCTTTAGAAGACTGACATTGCCTAAAAAAGACACTCTGGGGTTTGACAAGGATTTATCCACTATATAAAAGCCTTGAGAGGATAGGTGCAGGCTATCCCTGGTAAAGCAGTTAGGACTATCTACCTTCTTCTCCCAAGGTGATACATATTGCACTCCCTTAGAATGTCACCAGAATCTAAGACAATCATTGAAGCCAATACTTCTTTGTTCATATTGTAGCATGATTCTTGGTGATAGTAGAATTCTGTGCAAAGTTAGGTGCATACCTGCCTCAGACACATCTTACAAGGGCTCTGTCATGTCTCTCTTCATATTGTTCAATGAGGTGTGCCATAATTCATTTAGACTCACCTGCACTGTGACTGTGTCATATTTGTACTTGTGGTACAAGCACTTGAGTGCATGTATGATGTGGCGAATCCTGGCACTTGAGAGGCAACTGATTGTGACCCTCTCCTTGCACAGCCTGGTGAGTGGTGCATCTGTGTGTCTCCCTATGGAGTCACTTATGAATAAGATTTGGGCTTTTGAATTGAGACAGTGTGACTCTTTTTGAGGTGTGTTTCATGGTAAGTGCTGCCTGTGTTGTGCGTTCATGAGGTTGCTGAGGGTACTTGTTTCTTAGGTTACACTTAGGATCAATCAGAGAAGAAGGGATTAGAAAATATTAGGAAGAAAGACTAATAAAGCAATTTACAAGGGAAAAATGGGAGGATGTGTATGGCTATAAAAATAGAGTGCCGCCACTTAGATAAAGCCAGAAAAACTACATAGAGCAAAAAAAACTCCAAAAAAACACAAAAGTATTCTGGCACCTCAGTGACCAAAGAGACCAGTGATTGTGTATTTTATTGAATAAACTGCACAAGCAAAAACTCTTACCAGGCTTCTTCTTTCAGCTTTTTCCCAGTTAGGGGTTGCCACAGTGGATCACCTGTCTGCTCATGATTGGCAGTGGAGTTTTACAGTGTTGAGTTGCCAGCCCGGCGCCCAACCTTCCACAGAAGGCACACACACTCACACCTAGGGCCAATTTAGAGTGTCCAATCTACCTACAGCATGTCTTTGGGATGTGGGAGGAAACTGGAGCACCTGGAGGAAACCCACGCGACCACAGGGAGGACATGCAGACTCCACAAAGAAGGCACCCCAGTCGAGGATTGAACCAGAGAACCTATTGCTGTGAGGCGGCAATGCTAACCGCTGCACCACCGTGGCAAGGCTTCTTCAGGCAAATAACCAAAAAAACATATTACAGGATTTAAATAGTAAAAATAATTGAAAAAATTAAAACCACGTGACATGAAAAAAATCTAACATTTAAAGTGACGGTCATCTAATTTTATTTCTTAAATCTTTTAAAATTGGTTTCACCGTAAAAGTTTCATTAAGCCCAGGGGGGATATGTGCTCCAAAGTGAACTATTCATCTCTTTTCTTGTTTTTTCTGTTTCATTCAATAAATCACCCCCTCTGATATGCTGATCAATAGTTTCCAATATTAAAAACTTAAAAGAGTGTGTGCTGTATTTATATAAGGTATTAGTATTTATACCCCTGTGTATTTCTGATAGATGATCACAGATATGCTCTTTTAACTTTCTATTGGTCTTTCCAATATAGAGAGCATTGCATTTTATGCATAATGATATATATATATATATATATATATATATATATATATATATATATATATATATATAAGATTCTTAGTATTACATATATCATAGCTATTAAAAGCAAATTCTTGTTTATTAAGAGGATGCTTGAAAGACTTATCAGTAAAAATATAATTGCAGAAATGCCAAGCATTAAATTTATATGCTCTTACTCTAGTTTATTAACATATTTTTCTTGTTCTTTGTAATATAATAAATGTTTCAAGTTACTTGCCCAATTCCTGCCTTCCTTTACAGAAGTAATCTGATTAGGAAACCACTGTGCAGGATGCTTAGCGAGCACAGTTTGCTCATTCCTACCCTCCTTCTCCTAAATCTTTCAGAACCCGAGCTGTTTATTCAAATTCAAGTTGTCTGGGTCATAATATAGCAATAACCCACGCCTGGGTGTGGGTAATGCTGGATTTACCCACGGTTGGCATGGTTTGGTCACGAGGGCGAATACAATGACATTATTTAAGAAAAAAATTACTTTTCTTAAATAATGGCATTGTATAATGCCTCCTTGCTGCCCTTCCGCAGCTGTCTGGTATTCTGCGGCAGATCTGATGTACTGCGCAGCATATGCCTATGCAGTACACCAGAACTGTGGGCAAAAGCAACGGAGAAAGCAAAATCTCCATTGTTTTTTACAAACTGTTTTCGCTATGTTAAGTGGGTTTAACATAGCGAGACAGCTTTAAAAAAAGCAACGGAGAATCTCTGTTGCTTTTTTTAAAGCTGTCTCGGTATGTTAAACCCATTTAATATAGCGAGACAGTTTTGAAAAAAGCAAGGGAGAAAGCAAAATCTCCGTTGCTTTTTACAAACTGTCTCGCTATGTTAAAATAGTTTAACATAGCGAGACAGCTTTAAAAAAGCAACGGAGAATCTCTGTTGCTTTTTTTGAAGCTGTCTCGCTATGTTAAAGGAGTTTAACATAGCGAAACAGTGAGAAAAAAGAGTTATAGTAATGGAAAAAGTCCGGGCGACCGGACCTTTTTCCATTACTATAACTCTGATTTACAACGTGCATGCTGACCAATCAGCGTGCACATTTTTGAATATTAATGGGGGGGAGTTGTATAATCAGGCTTGTTTACTCTGTTCCACAGAGCCCATAGCCAGGCTCAAGGAATTCTACCTTTTGCTGGTACAGGCAGAGGAAAGATAAGAGATTTTCTATGTTTAATGTCTGACTTTATGAAGCATGGATCACTGAAATTAATAAAGCAAAGACTATTTATCTTACATTACCCAAACTGTAACACTTTTACCTAATCCCAAGGGAGTTTACCCTGAGCAGTTGATACAAGTTAATGTTTACAATGTTGACCAGTGAGGATTTCTGAGTTACTAAACAAAGACAGAATTTCAGGAGTTTTTAATTAACAGACAGTATAAGCCCCCACTACTACCAAAGGTGCAGGTTTAAAACTTTTTCTAACAGTATATGGGCTCAACAATCCAGTATTATGTCCTGCAGTATATGTTAATGAAAGCCTAAGAAAAAGACTTCTATGAGTCTTGAATAAATGCTTGAGATTTCCATGCATTCCTTTGAGCAGATCATATATTAGGAACCCAGTAACATTCTTCAGAACGTTAATGTGCATTTAGAGATGCTGACAAAGTTATTTTGTGATTATACGTGATAATTTAGCAATAACCCATGACTGGGTGTAGGTATCACAGGATTTACCCCTGGTTGTCATCATGCGATCACGAGGGCAAAACCCGAGTAATGAAATAAAGTCAGCCATGGATAAATCCTGATATAGCCACATCCAGGACTGGGATATTGCTATTATAAAATTACATTATTTAAGAAAGAAATTTCTTACCTTCCTTAAATAATGTCTTTGTTTAGTCATTTTGTAGTGTTCCCCTGTGATTTTCCTTGTTTACTGGTATACTGCGCATACGTATGGGACTTACATTGCCATGCTTCAACAGAACATCAGTACAGTGCATTAGATGCAACGGAGTAGAGAGAAAGTACAGCTGTGCACACTTACCATAAATCTAGATGTTCAAGTGTATTCACTATTGCAGTCATCACACTTGGGTTATCTGCCTGCAAGTAGCCCTCAGTCGGCCCGAATACCAGTGTCTTGGGATTTCTGCATTGGATGCTGTCGCCTCATCCATGATGTCAGGTCATCAGGGGTATAAAACATGCAGCCAATGCCATTACATCAGTTTTTCTTGCCCCAGATGGCAGGATCCCCCAAAATAGGAAGCAATCAAATGATGTGGAACACCTCCAATAAAAAGTAAATACGATTTCCATAAAATATGGCCAAAAAAGAGGATAGGTAGAAAGGCTGAAAGGATAGAAAGACAGGGCTAGAGGGAGGGCAACCAGGACTGCAACAGTGAATACAATCGAACATCTACATTTATGGAAAGTGTACACAACTGTACTATGTTCTTCATGTTTCACTGTCGCAGTCCTCACATATGGGTTGATTCCCAAAGCTGAGGAAGGGTGGAGGCAGTCAAGAAGTAGTAGGGCTGGCTAGCAGGCCTTGTAGGACTGCTGTGGCAAATCCAGCTCTGGATTTAGAAAAGATAGGTAAGTGGTAATTCTTGGTGAAGTGGAACCCTTCAGAACTTCACCAAGAACTCCAGATTGCAGCTTCCAGGATGTCCCTGGTAGGGACTTCCCTGAGAAAAGCTGTAGAGGTTGAGGTAGCCCTAGTGGAATGAGGCCTGATCCCCTGTTGTGTAGGTTATCCATGGTGTTTGTAGCAGAAATGGATGCAGTGTGCTATCCATTTAGAAATGGTTTGTTTTGAAATGGCCTTGCCCTCTGCCCCTGTAGGAAAGCTGACTAGCAGCTGGTCAGATTTTCTGAAAGGTTTAGTCCTGTCAAGGTAGAACCTGAACTGTCTGTGCACATCGAAGGAGTGCAGGATCCTTTCTCCTTTATTCTGAGGATTAGGAAAAAAGGTTGGCAAATGGATGGATTGGTTTAAACCCCCACTGGATACCACCTTGGGCATAAACGATGGGTTAGTCCTGAGGGAAACCCTGTCCGCATGTAAGATAATGAAGGGTTCCACTGCCATAAGGGCCTGTAACTCAGACACTCTTTTATTTTATTTTATTTTTATTTTATTTTACATTTGTTAACTGGGCTAGTCTGGCTGGATACATGTCCATTTTCAGCAGAGGCCCGAGGAGAAAAGCTCCATTAACATACTAGTTATTTACAATAAAAAGAACAAACAATCAAATAACAAATATCAAAACAAAGTCCAAAACAAGCAAATTATATAAACATAATAGCAAATAAAGGAACAATTGTTATGTAGTTTAGTGAAATGCTGAGGGATTATAACAGGAAAATAAAAACTGAGAGGCAACCTTCTTTTGAATGATTGCTAGAGTAAGACTGCTAGTAAATGCAGAAGATTGGTAATAGACTGACATATGGAGAGTCAAATATGAATTACACTATTTACAATTTAGAATAGAATAAGTTGTGCCAGGGCACTAGTATAAGGAAGGGGATAAACATAGAAGAGATCTGTAGAAAGGTAGGAAAAGAACAGATGACAAGATGAAGTGATATAGCATGTCGATGGAGGAAGTAGGAAGAGTAAGGAAAAAAGAGAAAAAGAAATTCTGAAAGTAGGTCAGTAGAGGCATAATTAAGGGTAGAGAAACAACCAGTAGAAGTGAAGGGGGGGGACTGGAAAGAGGTGAAATCTTTGCTGAGCTCAGTCAGGATTAGCGCATGGGCATAGCCAGTGGGTTTGTAAATGGTTTCTTATTTTTTTTTTGAAAAGGTGAGGTGAGCTTAGGGTGGTCAGGTCTATGGGGAGTTTATTCCAATATGATCCTACAATATTGGCAAATAAGGAGTCACCTGCTTTATTGTGGGATTTGGGAGTAGTTACTAGAAGCTTCCTGGCTGAGCGAAGGGAAGTAAGATTTTTATATGGGGTGATGAGGTTATTAAGTATGGGTGTATTGGAGGGGTAATGTAGAATTTTATAAGTTATGACTAATTGATGTAGAAGTATTATGTTCTGAAGTTCTAGCCAATTAAGTTGTTTTAGATTGAGACAGTGATGCGTACGGAATGGGGAACCTGTGGCAAACCTGGCAATACTATGGTACGCTGTGTTGAGTTTTTGAAGGTTAGCTTTAGAGAGGTTGATAAATGATGGAGAGGCATACAATAGTGTGGAGATGAGGTGAGTTTGGGCAAGAGACACTCGGGTAGTAGCAGTAAGAAAGGGCTTTAGTCTATAGAGGGCACCTATTTTTTTATTAACAGTCTTGATGGTCAGATCAATGTGGCAGTCAAAGCTTAGCTGATTGTCTATAGTGACGCCCAGTAGTTTAGTGGAACTATCAGGGGTAATGATAGTGCCATTACAGGACACAATGGAAAATGAGATAGGGGCAGATTTAAGGGTGGGGGTGAAGAGTAGTAATTTGTTCTTTTTGGGATTGAGGAGGAGACAGATATGTTGGAACCATTTTTCTGCTGCTGTAAAGACATTTTGGGTGGAGGAGTGGAGTTTTTCTGGAGATAAAGCAGAACAGATGAGAGTAGAATCATCCGCATATTGTATACAAGTGGATGTTGGGAGTGAAGTAGGTAGGTTATTTATGAATATGGAGAAAAGGAGGGGCCTAAGATGGAGCCTTGTGGGACACCGATAGTGACAGGGAGCTGAGAGGATAGATGGCTGTCCCAGAGGACTGCTTGTTTTCTATCTTTCAAGTAAGAGTCAAACCACTGTAGTGCTAATGAATCAAGTGAGAGGGATTTTAAAGTATCTAGGAGAAGTTGATGGTTAACCATGTCGAAAGCTTTTGAGAGGTCAAGGAAAAGTGCAGAGGAGTAAAGGTTGTTATTGCGGTTTTTGTTGATCACGTCTGTGAAGGAGAGAAGGGCAGTGGAAGTACTGTGGTGGGGCCTAAAACCATGTTGTGATTCTACGAGTAGGTTGTTTTGCAAGAGATGATATAAGAGTTGATGGTGAATGCAACGTTCCATAATTTTAGATAGTGGAGATAGAAGGGCTATTGGCCGGAAATTAGAAAGTTCGTTGGAGTTACCTCCTTTGTGGAGGGGAATGATATGGGAGATTTTCCAGCAGGATGGGATAGTGGATTCGGTTATAGTTCTGTTAATTAATATGGAGACTGGGTAAGCTAGTTCATGTGCAGCTAGTTGCAGATATTCGGCTGGTAGTTTGTCAGCTGAAAGGGTGCAAGGTTTAAGTTTAGAGAGTAACTTACGTATGTAGGTTGTGGAGACTGTATTAAATTTTAGTGTAGGGGTGCTGTTTAGAGGAGAGGTTATTTGAAGGGGGGGGAGTCATGGTGTTTGCTAGAGAGGTGACTGTTTCAGAGAAGAAGTTGTTGAAGGTGTTTGCTATTATATTGGGTTGGGTCTGAGCTAGGCTAGCTGGTGTAGGTGTTTTGGTGTTCCCTGGATGGAGCAGTTTATTGATTCCTGACCAGAAATGTTTGGGGTTTTGATTTCTGTGTTGTTGATACTGAAGGTAGTAGGTTCTTGATGCATGTGATCCAGGTGATAGATCTGATTCTTGATCCAGGTGCATAGATCTGATTCTTGCTGAAGAGATGGCTGTTTTCCAAGAGAGGAATTTTAATTCTGCTGTAGCAGCAGGCTCAAAAGGGGGAAGCGTGAGCTTCTCTAGTACAAAGTTAAGGTCCTAGGCAGGAGTGGGAGCTCTCCTAGGGGGTCTTAAATTGTTATCTCCTCTCAGGAACTGTTTGATCAGAGGGTGAGAGAAGAGGGGTGGCTCAGTCTTGTAATGAGCTGAGATGGCAGAGCCATGAATCTTAATTGATGAGAAGGATAGGCCTTTGTGGAGCAGCTCTGCTAGGTAATCTAGGATTTGAGGCAAGGAGGGCAGGGGTGTGTCCTTCCCTTGAAATTGGCTCCAAGAACAGTATCTAGTCCACTTTTCTGGATAGGATTTTCTAGTACTGGGCTTCCTGGCCTCCTGAGAAGAGAAAGTACTTGCTTTTGGGCTTCTGTCCACTGGTTTGGAGGAAGGGCTGGCAATCAGCTTGGGGTTGGCAGAGAGTGGAAATAGAATCTGTATCCCTGGGCTACAATGTTTAAGACTCATCGGTCCTGGGTAATGTACTCCCAGTTTTTTGCATGCAGGGCGAGTTTTCCTCCTAAGGGTGCAAGTACATGAGCATGGCTGGGAAGGACTAAGGACAAGTCATTGTGAAATTTTTCCATTGGGGGGTGGCCTACCCTCCCAGTTTTTGAGGAGGGAGCACTCCATTGTTTAGATCTGTGCATATCCTGCTACTGTAGTCTTTGTGGTCTGTTGCCCCTGGGTTTGGGCTGAGAAGGTCTGGAAGGGACTGGAAAGGACCAGTTTTTTGAAGGCCAATGCCTACTGAATTTAGGTGGCTGTACCTGTAAGAAATCATTAACAGTTTGCATGGATTTAGCTTTTTCCTCCATCTTTTTAAGAACTTTTTTTGCTTTAGAGCCAAACAAACATTCTTGGTTTAATGGAGCATCAAGTAATTTTGCCTTGACATGGTCTGGCAAGATTTGTTCCTTCAGCCAAGCATGCCTTCTCAGAACAGACCCAGTGACAGCATCCCTGCGAGATGCTTCTAAGGCATCAAAACCACACTGCAAAGTATGTTTACCAGCTTGATTTGCAGAATGCATTAAATCTTGTAAGTCCTTATTTTCTTCACAATAAGGAATCAACAATTTTTTTTGTTTAATTAGATCAATAATATGCTGCTGGTACTTCAACATGAGAAATTGGCAATTTAAAGCCCTGATGGCAAGAGTTGCAGAGGTATATGCCTTCTTACCCCATTTGTCTAGAGCCCTAGAATCCCTGTCTGAAAGGGTAGGATTTTTGGCTGTAGAAGCCTTAATACCTTTAGGTCCCTGGGAAATTGTCTCTGAATCCACAGTGGGATTTTTAAAGAGAAATTTGTGAGAGTCAGGTACTCTGTAGTATCTGTCAGGCTTTCTAGGAGCAGGTGGTAAAGTGTCAGGGGTAAGGCTGGATTCCAGGAAGACATCATCTACAATATCCTGGACATAGGCAATAGATAGAGGCCTATGCTGATGCAAGTCTAAAAATTCCGAGTCTCTTTTTGAACTGTGGGTAGTCCTGGCATTCCCAGCGGAAATGCTCTCTTAGGGTATGCAAGGTTTCATCGAAAGAAAGGTCCTCTTGGGGGGAGGCTGAGGGAATTGAATCCTCTGCATCTGAGTCCTCATAGGTAGATAAGGGTATGTCCTGGTAATCACAGGGGTCAGAGTCATCAGACTCATGGTCTGAAGAATCAGAAGGAAAATCAATTCTTTGCCTTTTAGAGGGGGAAGGCTGGCTTCCCCTAATTAAAGTAATAAGGTCTTTAGCCATTCTAAGCATTTGTTTCTGTGGCATGGGAGCTTGAGAATGTGCTTTGGTCGTCAGTTTCCTAGGCATAGTGGAACTCTGGGCCTGAGAAATTCAGTAGATTTAGTCATTAATGAAATAATCGGTTGAATACGAGCATCGGAAGGTCTGAATACACCCTCAGAAGCCGGTGCCTACACAGCAGCTCCAGACTCATCCAAGGTAGAGACATCCGCGGGTTCCATAGTCGAAGAAGCATCTTGCGGCATACCAGACTCTGAATGGGTCTCAGTAGAGGTCTGCAAATCTGTAGAAGAGGGTACAGGGGCTGTGAAAGCGCCTCACTGAGTACTGGCAGACTGGAGACTAGCTTACTGGAAGCATCATCGGCAGTTTTGGACCTATGCGGTCTGTCTCTGTCTTTATCTTTGCATTTTTTTGGAAGATCTGTAGTTGGATGGCTTACCAAAGCCATTTCAGAATACAGAGAATGAGAGCAAAAGAATTTAGAGACAAAAATAGCCCAATGATGAATAGTTCGGGCATTGAACAAGGCACAAAACCGACAGCGATGGACTTCGTGGTCCGGGCCTAAACAGGTAACGCAGTAAGAATGAAAATCTCTGTGTGGTATTTGCCTTCCACAGGCAAGACAGTTATTAACTTTTTCTGACATCGGTTAGTGCAAGAAAAAAGGATCCCCAATGGGATACTTAGCTTTGGAAGACTTCAAGTTTGAAACTCGAAAAATGAAAATTTCAGGTAGCTGCCAACCGGCACTTGTGAACTGCTTCTGCTTCGGGCTCCCGTGGGGCAAGAAAAGCTGATGTAATGGCATCGGCTGCATGTTTTATACCCCTGATGACCTGATGTCATCGATGAGGCGACAGCATCTGATGCAAAAATCCCAAGACTCTGGTATTCGGGCCGACTGAGGGCTACCTGCAGGCAGATAACCCAAGTGTGATGACTGCAACAGTGAAACACGAAGAACATCCTCTGTTGCTGTTTTTTTTTTAAACTGCAGAGGTTTTCTGAGGGACAGTGCAAAAATACAAGGAAAATCAGGTACATTTCTGATTCTTTACTTTTGCAGAATGTACCTGATTTTTCTTGGGTTTTGTTCTGTTCTGCAGCATATACAAATAGAAAGTCAGTGGTACTTCAGTGTCCGGACTTTTTTCTATTGGTATATGCCCAGTTTGTAATGGGGACACTTTTTAGGCTGTTCAATTAGCATGCTTGTTTTTGAATAGTAATGAACTGTTTGTTATTGTATAATAGCATCTATATGGTACTCCTATATTGCAAAGGAGAAGAAACAAATGATACATTACTGATATTACAGAGTTTAATGCTCTTTAATGCATTATTCTAAAGCCTATAATAACAAAGAACTTGAAAAACAGAAGTCCCATTTTAAAAATTAAAAAAAAAAAAAAAACAGAAAGCAGTAGAATTCTAAAACACTGCTCCTTGGGCTTGGATTTTATCACATAGTTTTTTATTGGTTCAGTTGTTTTGTATGTCCTTTTGATTATCATTTAAATGAGACAATTTGTCTGATGAAGTCCATGTTGGATGAAAGCACTGTTCATTAAGTATTAATAAACAAACAGTTGTAATGTAAGGTTTTTTTCCTTTACTTTCTAAATTATTTCCATTAGTTGTGAAGTATATTTGCAACATTTTAGCTCTTTTTACTATAGCCAGTCTGTTTTCTCTGCTGTTTTAGGATTATGGGATACTCCATTTACTTCTATCAGATTCAACCCCCCCTTATAGCTGCCACCTTCTTCCTTGTCGAACCCTTCATCCTATCTTTGAATAACCTGCCAATTCTTCTACTTGCCTTAGGTGAACCATAAAATTTGTCAGTGTATCAACTATTGCATTTTTGCCCTTTGATCCCACCAAATTTATTGCTAAGAAGGATAGCTATAGTTCTTTGCCCTCCTACCCCTCTTCCTGTCAGTTTTTTTCTGCTCTTTCCTTTCCTCATTACCTCTTTGCCTAGTACCCTCTCCAACTCTTGTCTTATACACCTTACCACCCCACTACCATCCTTGACTAACCTATATTTTTTGGACACCACCTGCTTCGTACAATCATGTCCATTCCCATCCTCTTTATAAACCCATATTCCTTTATCTCAGCCACATTGGTGTCACTATTTACTGTTAGGACTGCCAACTCAACCACTTTCTTACCTAGGCTTCTGGAATTGCTGACTACAATATTGACTGCTTTCTGTTCTCCTTTCCCTGAGCTCTCACCCTCTTTTTCTTTCCATTATTGCTTACTCGGAAGTTTGTGATCTCTTGCCACCCCCAGGGTTTTCTCTAGTGCCATGCTTCTTAATCTGTTCCTTCTCCATTTCATTTCTATTGTGCTTCACCTTTGCCTCTGTCTTCATACAATACCCTTCTGCTTCTTACATTTGTCCGATCTTTCTCTGCTTATTCTCACCTCTTCCTTTTACCCGAATATTATTGTTTTTTTCTATAACCTTGCAACTCTTCTCTCTTCAGTCCTAACATCCATGTTGTCTTTTTCCTCACCTATCTTCCTACTTAAAACCCTGTTGATGTCTTTCTCTGCTCCTTTCTTTTTCCCCTCATGTTCCTAACTCTTGTTTTGGCACCTTCCCATCTTGCAGCCTCTCCCTTGCACCATGATCTGTTTTTCCTGACTAGTCCTCATATTCCTTTCACTCTTTCCATCTCACTTTAAAGGCATAGGTTTCCACCAGTGCCAGTCCTTACTTATGCAAAGCAGTTGCACAGGAAATAGGATAACAATGACTATTATTAGCTTCTCATCCTTTCAGGCTATCCTGATCTCTACCTCTGGTGGAATCCTGCTCCTTGCCTACTTCCTAAACCAGCAGTTGAACTTTATGATCCTATAGATTCTCTTACTGATGGCCCTTTGCACTGGTAGCACCTGTGTGACATCATTTCCTATCTATACCCCACAACTACCACTTGCTGAAAGCTAAGACAGTTGCACCAATCTACATGCCTTTATCAATGGCCTTCTTAGTCTCTGTCCCAGAAACACAGGGTAAAAGTACTGTTTAATTCCCTTTCTTGCAGATGTGCTGATGGAGATATGCTAGGCCCAGCACAACAAGGGTCTTTTTTCAATATATCAAAAGTCAGTTTTTCTAAGACTGGGTGTGCAACTTGAAATGGTAATGGGTCTGTAAACAGATTGTTGTTCTGCCCTTTAACCATGTATGTTGCGGTGCTAATGGCACACTTTGAGGCTGGTGATAAATATCCCACATGTGTACAAAATCAGAGCTTTATCTAGTAATTTCAGCAGCATATTTGACATAACAGGACCTTTAAACCATCCAGGCCATGGCTAATGTAACTGACAACTATTGGGTGGGCATGTTGACAAGAAGATGAAGAGTTAACAAACACAGCAGGACATGTGACATAAATACAAGTTCATAGGTTCATATGTAGGTGCTAGGCTATTGGCCGTAGGGCCTATATAAGCCTAACCAAAAATGTACCCTGGCTTTCGCCACCCAAGAAAATTATTTTCCTGTGCCCCTGTTGAGCAGAGCCACAGAAGTGATCCCTGGGGTGAATTTCCTATTTCCTATCCAATCGTCAAGATTTTTCTTGAAGAGTACTAATGAGGAGCTCTGTTTGACATAGATAAGTAGTCTAGTTGCATTCTAATTTTTTTTCCATGAAATTGGAACTCCCCAGCACTTTATTGAATAATTAATTCCAAATTTTCAATAGCCTTTTACTCCCCCTTTCCATACCTAGTCAGGCAACCTGTATCTTCCTGGAGTCTACCCCCTTGCCACTCTTTGTGTATACACTTTGATTTCCTCTTTACTTATGGATGATGTTAATAATTCGGCTTCCTGTATCACTAGGCAAGATATACCCAAGCCACATAAACTCTGCTATACTCTCTTCCTTTGCCTTCATTGTTTTTTTTCCCCTCATGCAGTTGTTCATGGAACACCCTAATCTTTAGATCCCTAAGCTTAAATATTCCCGTTTCAATCTTCTGTCACCTTAGTGTCCAGACATGTGATTTCTGAACTTTATAGATATTTCAAGCAATGTTTGTTTAAGAGCTTCTTTTCTTAATTTGTATTGCCAGTGTGTGCATTGATCATTTCTTTACTTTTCTTCAGATTTTCTTCTCCTTCTCCTTCCCTAGTTAATTCTTGCTCCTTGTTTTGCAAATTTTGAATCATCTCCAATCACTATACATACCTTCTGATGCTCTAATTCCACATTTCCTTTGTTCTTTCATGTATAGACTGCCTAAAGGCTTATTTCAGTTGATTCCATTGGTCACTCAGGTGTTCATCTTTAAAACCATTACATAACTGTGTAACTCTAGGCAAGTCACTTAACCGGAAAGTGCTTCTGGGCTGAGTGTGAAAGGAGCTGGTTGAGAAGATGTTTACACTACTGGGAGAATTAGATGCAATAGCTGATAACTATGTGAAATTTTTGCATGCTCGTAACATTTTCTTCTGTGACATTCTTATTAATTTACATGGTCTTATACTATGCCTCCAAATCTGGAAGTTCTGCTCTGTTCCTTTGTCATCATTAACTTGTCCCATTGTCCCTGGTTTGCTTGCCGAAGTACGAAGTAGAGAAACTTTCGGGTGAAACAGAGACAGCTCAAGTGGTCAAGAAAGTAATCTTAAAAGAGTTGCAGAGGCTGGTAGGCTTGATGCTTTTGCATGTAGAGAGATTTCCAACATGATAGTCATTTATACAGAAGTTAGCAGGGAAGGTCCAGAGCTGTACAAAGTCACAACATAGGGTTAGGGACACTGCAGATATGAAGGTTAATTTAGTGGTTTGGCAGGAGTTTTTGAAAGGATTTAATGGAATTCTGTTATACCTACAGAGGACCTCTAATTAGGGGTAACTGTTGTTTGGGGATAAAGCAGGATGCATAGGTTTTGGGGGTTACTTGCTTGGGAAATGCTTTGCAGAACCCTGAGTTAAGCAATGAGATCAAGGCTACAGGCCAACATCCATCATGCAGTGAGAGTTCTTCTTATTGTGCTAACAGTGCACATCTGGGTGGACGAGTTGTAAAATGTTTAGGGCAGACAAAATGGGTTTGGTCAGGATACTGAATAGCCACTTGGGGACCAGCAATGCTGGGTGTCTGAGGAATTTATTTCTGCTGAGCAGCATGCAACATGTTATTTTTAGAGCAAAGTATTCATTATGTGGGCAATGCTATTGCTGACTCACTCTCTAATTTTCAGTGGGACAGGTTCAGGAGGCTGGTACTAATGAAGAGCACAGAACCATGGAAGATTACAGATTAACTATGGGGGCTGATAGAAACTGATTTAGATAAAAATAAAAACTTGTGTAATCACATCAACACTTTAATGATAAAGCTTTTGGATAAAATCCTTCATCAGTGCAATGAATCAAATTAAGAACCCATTTAAATAAGAAAGTAAAACAATCACATGGTATCACACAGCCAATACAATTTTTTAAAAACAATTATCTCAAACGCATTTGCCTACACTTTAAAATAGGTTTTAAAGAGACCATCTTATTTATACCAGGGGTATGATCGGCGTTTAAATGTAAAATCCAATCATACCCCCTGACCTCCAATTTTTTATTTAAATCTCCACCTATTAGGTCTCTAAAAACCACATCCAGAACTCTAAATGAAAAAATGTGAGTATCACCATTATCACTTACATGTTGAGCTTGTAAAGCATTTGTACAAATTCCCCTAAGTATCTCAAATCTTTGCTTCACCATTCTCTCCCTTTCTCTATGAGTGGACTTTCCCACATAAAATGCAGGACAAGTCCTACAAGTAGCCAAATAAATAATATTATCAGTGTTACAAGTAGCATAGTATCTAGCAGGGTACATCTTATTAGTACTAGGATGTATAAAACATACATCCCTATTTATATAAGCACAATTCAAACAATTATAACAAGGAACAGTCCCAATTCTACTTCATATTTTTCTTATTTGCTAATGAAAATCCTCATAACAAAGATTCGGGCAATTCTTATATGAAAAGTTAGGAAAATGGTTAATATACTGGGTTAGCTCAGGAAGGGTCAATACAATACACCAATTATCCCTTATTATAGCTTCTATTCTTCTACTGACCCTATTAAATGTTGTAACATAAAATAGTTTATCAGTCCTGTCCCTAGCAGTAGTAATCTGGGAGGATGTAGAAGTAAGATAAGGTTTACATATATCATTTCTTTCAACTAATATATCCTGATAAACACTTTTCAATATACATTCATCATAATTCTTTTCAATAAACTCTTTCATCATTTCCTTCAACTGAAGAGATAAAAGGGTATCATCAGTACTAAGCCTAGAGACTCTAGTAAATTGTGCTTTGACAATACTTTTAAATATAAATTGTGCATGCATACTTTCCCTACATCACTCAATGGGTTGCCAACTGGCTTACTGACAGAACCCAGACTGTAAAAGTAGCCGACTCCAAATCCAGCTCCTGACAAGTGACAAGTGGAGTACCTCAGGGTACAGTCCTGGGACTGCTCTTGTTTGGCATCTACATCTCTGAAGTACAGGCCAACACTGAGGGACTCTGGCTAACAAAGTTTGCAGATGACTGCAAACTGGGAGCCATTATTGAATCCCCAAATGATGTGGATATTCTACAAAAGGGCCTTACAGAAACAGATGCTTGGTGCCAGATCCATAGGCTCAAGCTTAATGCTAAGAAATGTATAGCTATCCCCTTTGGAAAAAAACATGTACCCATGAATTACCACATAGGTGGCAGTTTACTAAACACCGAAAGTGTAATGAGAGACTTAGGGACACAGGTGGACAGTGGTCTCACCTTTGATAACTACATCACCACAACACTTAGGAAATCCTTCTATGTGGCACACCTCATCACTAAGGGCTTTTCATCCAGAAAAAAGGAGGTCATTGTTCCATTGTACTCATCCCTCATTAGACCCAGAGTACAATGCCCTGTTTGGTATGCCCCTCACAAGACATCTGTAACAGCTAGAAAGGCTGCAGAAATCCCTCACTAAATGAATCACAGGCCTAAAGCATATGCCCTATGCTGACTGTCTAAAAAAAACTTCAGCTTTACTCTGTGGCATATCGTCTACTCAGAGGTGGTCTCTGCTTAACATACAAGGCTATGTCAAACCCTGAGCTGTTGGACATGCTCCACTTAAAAAAATCCCAATCCCTCAGAACCACACGCTCCAGGGATCTAAACTTTGTCATCACAATGAGCAAAACCTGCTGGAGGGATAGGTTCCTGACCCAGAGACTCCCCATACTCTGGAATAGACTGCCCATACATGTCAAGCAGAGTGCCTCCTTGGCCCTCTTCAAAGGGAACCTTGATGATTGGATGTGAGATAGGAAATTCACCCGGGGATCACGTCAGTCACCCTGCTAGACAGAGGTCCAGGGAAGTAAATATTGTGGGAAGAAATATCCGGGGAATTGTTATGGCTAGGCTTGTATAGGCCCTAGGGCCAATAGCCTAGTACCAACCTATGAACCTATTATATAGTGGTTTCTTATACACAGTTGAATTTAATCCCCGTTCATTGATAAAAAGCTCAACATCTAAAAAAATGATCTTAAGTTTGGAATAAATCAACTTGAATTTTAGAAAACCCGTGGTGGTATTAATATAGTCAATGAATTGTATTAATATAGTCAATGAATTGTATTAACTGATGCTCATTACCATTCCATATCAGGAAAATGTCATCCACAAACCTTCAAAAAAATAATATACTAGAACCATATAAGGAGTTACTAAAAATATATTCATCTTCCCATTTTTTCATAGCTACACCTTTTAACTGGTGATAATAATTATCCTCAAATAAAAAGAAATTATTATCTAAAACTATCTGTAACAGCTCATAGATGGTCTCAATTTGTCACCCATTATGGCCACCTACTTCTACTAACAACTCTCTAATAGCAGGTATACCGTATTCCTGGGGGAATCACAGTAAAAAGTGAAACAATATCAAGTGTTACAAGAAAGCAATTATTAATATCATTAAGTGAATGCCATTCATGCAGTTGGGTTAAAAAATCCCCAGTATCCCTAATATAACTCTTGACATTCTTCAAATATTCACTTAAAAAGTTCTGTAAATATAATGATATAGTTTCTGTGATCCATCCCCGTTCAGAGACTATCGGTCTCATCGGAGGGTTATGCAGAGATTTATGTATTTTTGGAAGGCTGTATATTCCAGGTATAACAGGGCAAGCCACACTAAAATAATGAAACAAATCCAAACTAATATCACCATTAATTTTCAACTTGTAAATTAACAGATTTACATCCTGTATACATTTCCGTAGATGATTAATGGTAACAAGTCTAAAAGCATTAACATCATTAAGCAACTCATTTACTTGGCTCAAATAAACATGTCGGTCCATAAGGACTACAGCACCATCCTTATTGGCTTCTTTTATAACTATAGCAAAGTTATTTTCCAGTCGCAATAATGCCCAATATTCACTTAATGTTAAGTTATAGAACTTACAGGGAGGACCACATTCATATAACTTACGAAACTGACCCTCACAAACTTTGTGAAATGCTGTAATCACAGGATGGCTAACTGGGATAAAGGTACTAGATCTTTTATTTAATGATGCAGTAGTATTCAAAGAGGCACCAAAACATAGCTTCAAATTTAAATTTCGACAAAATGTTTTTAAATCAGTTAAAACGTTTGTCAAAGAGTCCATTTTTGCAGGAATGAATTTTGTACCTTTATTTAAAAGATTAATTTCAGAGTTCGTAAGAGAATATGAGCTCAAGTTCACAACTAATCCAAAACTAGTAGAATCTACCATTTGGTACGACTGCAGGTTTGTGGACGACAGTGATAACTCCCTTCTCTCTTCCTCGTCTGCAGTCTTCCCTGGGAACACCCCCTTTGTTGGATGATTACTTCTTCTGGTAACTTGGGATTTATCACCAAGGAGACACCATGAAAATCCGAATGATTAGTAGCTGTTGCCACAGAGACAGCTGAAGTTAAAGCAGACTGTTGATTTGATTCTTGCACAATTGCAGCAGAGGTTGAAGGGGTAACTAAATCATTACTAGCATCATTGTTTATAGCTACGTTCGTAGTAATCACATAAGTATTAACAGGAGTAAACTCGTCCAAATCGTACATAGAATGTTGTTTATTCATTACCTGCTTACCACTGGCAACAGAGCTCTTTTTATTTTCCATTCTCCTCTTTTCATTGGGCACAGAAAAAATATGACCAGAGCAGAAATCCGCAATGTCCTGGTTTAATTTATGTTGCTTCTGACGCTGAAGTTTAATATCATAAGCGGACAAGCATTCATGCATTGACTCATATTGTGTAGCACAGTCCGAGAAGACAGGAGAGTTAAGCAATTCATTTTCCATCTCAATTATTTCCCTCTATAAATCTTGTTCACTACTAATAAAAAATCATTCATCAGGGACATATAATCTAAACTCAGTTTAATGTTGAGCTCTTGCCACCTTTTCAAAAGAACAGGGTAAGCATTTTTATATGAAGGCATTTTTAGTATATGCAAACCGCGTAAAAACTGAAGACGGGATGACTTGAGTAATACTCTTGAGATATGTGAGTATGAATGGATTTTACATCCAGAGGCAGACTATGCACCTGGGCTGAATATGGCTGTTAGTATCAAACCTATATTAAGAAAGAAACAAATGGTTTTAAAATGAACTTTTAAGATGAATGCTTTTGATAAAATGATTTTAAGAGCTATATTATATCATATTTTTATTAATTATCAGACTGATAATTTACAAGTTGGTGAATTCATTATTTTCATTGTAAATGTTCAAGTTGTTTAGTTAATTGTTTAATTGAATGTGTTGTATGATTGGGGCTGTATCACATGTTTTTTAAATTTAAGTGCAACTGTGATGGCTTATTTTCATTTGCACACACTGATGAAGGGTTATGCCCTAAAGCTCTGTGTAATTTGAATATGTTTGTTTTTATTTGGATATATTCTCCAAGTTTGATACTTGGAGTTTTCATTTTTGCTGTTTGGATTTAGTTTCTCCAATAATGGTTGACCTCATTGCTGGACTGGTTTGTTTGTTCATTTGATGATGAAGCCAAGAAATGTTATGCTCCTTTGTGAGGTGTTGAAGGAAGTATGCAGTTCAGAAGGTGAGTTGTTGCTATTCTGGGCACCATATTTATTGTCTGCTAATGGGGCTTACTTATCAGAGACAGTACAACACAGCAAGTGTGATAAACCACCATAAATTTTATGGCACAGTAATATTCAGATGGGCATAGACAGTGTCTGGAGCTGTGTTATGAAGACTAATACAGACCAGCTAGGGAGAAGTGTATGGCAAAAACAGAATGCCCCAGTGAGCACTGGTAGAGTTGTAGCAGGTTGGTTTGAGAGATATAAGGGCATGTCACTAATCTGGGAGGCTCTGTTTTTATTCCAGAATGATGGCTCTCCCTTGTCTAATTACCAGTTTAAAGCAACATTGAAAAAACATTAGAAAATCTCAGATTACAAAGTATGAAGTTAAGATCTGTTTTATTTAGGATTGGAGCAGCATACTATGGTTATATCAAGGGTGCATCAGACAAGGTGATAATGCAGTTAGGAAGACTGAGCTCACAGTGAGATAGGAGATATGTCAGATCTCACTTGCTCTAAATGATAATCACGTTTACAGATAACAAGAAGTGCCTGCTGGAAATCTGGATACTCAGACATTCTTCTATTTATCAAGGTGGACAAGAACTCAGTGTAGCTGAGATTCATGCAAGAAGAGGTGTGGGTGCAATAGCTAGGAAGAAGAAGGAGAGGGGTGCAGTGGAACAATCAGCATCGTCACTACCATCGCCATTATCAAATCTCTTTTTTTCACATTTGTCTACACAGGGTTTGGGTATCATGTGAACTGTTGCACCTCTGTCAGTTCAGTACCATTCTCTCACCTTCTTCAAGTTTCACATCTGGCTGTTGCAGGTCTTCTCTCATGCAGTCCATCCATCTCTTTGTTGGATTCCTCGTTTCCTCTTTCCTTCTTCCTGTCTCTTACCAAATCCTCGTTATCAAATTGTCTTCTGCTTTCTTGCACACATGCCAAAACCCTTGTAATCTTTCTTTTTTTCCATCTCTGTAATTGGAGCTAGTTTTGCTTCTTCTCTCATGTCATCATTACTTCATCTGTCCCACAGTGTGAATCCTGCCACCTGTCTCAGGCATTGCATCTCCATCACTTCTAGCTTCCCCAGTTGGTCTGCTTTCACTGCCCAGATTTCTCTACCATACAGTAGTACTGGTTGCACCACTGTTTTGTACACCTTAGTTTTCAGCTTCTTTGGCATTCTTCTGTCAGACACTACTCCTGACACTCTGTGCCATTTGGCTACACCGTCTCTGATTCTAGCTTTGATGGGTCAGATTTAAACCTCCCTTCTCATCAATCACCACTGTCAGGTATTTGAATCTGTTAACCTGTTCCACTATGTCCCTTCTATCTTAATTTCAGCTTATTCTTGTTTGTCCCATTTGCTGTCTGTGCTCAGTTTCATCCCACATGCCTTCAGTTTTGCATTCCATTTCTCTGTAATTTGCAGACGTTCCTGTTCAGAGTCTGATTATAGTGACACATCATCTACATACAGCAGCTTTGTTGATCTGTCCCCTCTGACCTGTTTGTTAATGTAGTCACCTGGGTCCTTGTACACAGCCTACACTAATTCTACCAATGTTTCTGGGGCTTCAAACCATTGCAGGACTGCCCACATTAGCTTTCTTGGGACCTTATCATATGCTTTCTCAAAGTCTAGGGATGCTCAGTTAGACTTTTTCCTCATCTCAAGCATCTTCTCTACTACATCTCACTTCCAACAATTGTCAGTTACGCTGCATTCTGAACAGAATCCAAACTGCTCATCTTCCAGAGGAAAAAGCTATACGGAATCCGGAGAAAAAATGAGAAACTGCCTGAACCACACAGGGGAAAAGATTTTATGACGAATTTCTTATTATCACATTATCATTTTAACACAGACAGAGAGCAACACTCTGGAAAAGGTCACCAAAGCAATGGATGAGGGCAAAATAGTTTACACTGCCTACCTTGACCTGGCCAAGGCACTTGACACAATACCCACTCAGGCATTGTTGACAAATTCAAGAGGCTAGGCACAAACCCTTACTCACCCAGTGGATACAAAGAGTCCAGTCACAAGTGGAGTACCTCAGGGTTCAGTCCTGGGGCCACTCCTTTTTGCCATTTATTTCTCTGAAATCAAGGCCAATGTCAATGGCCTCTGGCTGACTAAATTTGCAGATGACTGCAAATTAGGAACTGTCATTGAATCCCACACTGACACAAATATTCTCTAGGAAGGGCTGACACAGACAAATAAAATGGTGTCAGAGCCATGGACTAAAACTAAATGCCAAGAAATGTATAATAGTATACTTTTGGAAGTCATCCACTCCTTTTAACTATCATATTGACAACACACCCCTTAGAGTTGACCCAATAGTTAGGGACTTATGGACACACATAGACAGAGATCTAGCCTTCGACCATCACATGTCTACAGTAGTGAGGAAATCATTCTATATTCTTTGTTAGACAACTTATAAACAAATGTATGGCATCTAGGTCCAAGGAAGTCATTGTTCCACTGTATTTGGTATTCATCAGACCTATCACTGACTACAGTACCCCCTTTGGCATGTACCTTACCAGGCATATACAACAATTGGAATGTCCACAGAGGTTCTTCACTAAAAGAATGTGGGGCATAAGTACATGTCCTTTGCAGACCACCTCAAGGCCCTACCCCTGTATTCTGTTTCTACAGGCTGTTGAGGGGAGATCTATGCCTGGCATAAAAGGCACTGCCAGACCCCATTTTTGATGGACCTCCTGCATATCCACAAAACAAACATCACCAGAATTACCCATTCTAAAGACTTAAACCTTGCCTTTAATATAAATAGGACCTTCTGGAGAGACAGGTATGTATCCCAGAGGCTATCCTGTCTCTGGAACAGGCTTCCCATCCATGTGAAGCAGATCTCTTCCCTAGTCCAATTCAAGTGTAACTTGGACAATTGGATGGGAAACAGGAAATTCATCCCTGGTTTGGCACCTATGTCTCTAATGGATGCAGGCAGCCTGTAAATGGTTCATCTCCCAGGTGCCTACTTGCAAATGTTTCATCTCCCATACCCCTGCTTACACTTATCAAGGGTACCAGAACTTCTCAGAGATTTGGGATGCTTAAAAAGGCCCTTGTGGTCATTAACTTAGTAAGCACCTATGAACCTATGAACACTGGTTTCAAGTTAAATTAAGATGGTCAGATATTATCAAGAACATAACCTGCAAAGAAGATATACAAATAAAGCTATCAAAAAAGCTAGGATTCATTTGAAGAGGTTTCTAAGACCAAGTGTTGGATCGTTGGGAGGGGTTGTGGTGTAACATTCAGATCACAGACTAAAGTTACCCGAATTGCATAGATGTGTTGGTATGCAGTGGTTCAAATTCAACCTAAAATGGGGCCTTATGGATTTACTGACAGATGTGTTTGGAGGGAAGGGTGATGGACACCCTCCTGTTGCAGGACGGTAGACTGAATTTTGAGAGGGGGGTCACAGAAGTGCTTTCATAGGTGCTCCACTGATATCAGGGCATAGGTGGGAGGCACGGCTTGAGGCCCACATTTTGCAGATTGCATTTAGCCACTAATATTGGCTGAATGATTATCAGGAAACTGGTAAGTTTAAGTGTTCATAGGTTCATAGGTTCATAGGTTTATACTAGGCTATCTGCCCTAGGGCATTTATAAGCCTAGTCAGAGTGTGTTTGGCTTTCGCCACCCATTTTAAATTAATTTTGCTATACCCTTTTTTGAGGTAAGTATACTGTGACTCTGTCTAACAATGACACAGAAGTGATACCCGGGGTAAACCTACGATCTCCCATCCACTCATCAAGATTCCTCTTGAAGAGAGTCAACGAGGGACTCCGCCTAACCTGGACTGGGATTTTATTCCAGAGTGAAGGGAGCCTCTGGGTTATGAATCTGTCCCTCCAGCATGTCCTATTTATTTCAGTGCTGAGGTTCAAGTCGATGGGATTTGGATTTTCTGAGGTGCAACATGTCCATGGCTCTGGCACCAGTTGTCTGTTTCTACGAGGCCCTTTTGGAGGATGCTTGCATCGGCTGGAGAGTCGATTATGGCACCCAGTTTGCAGTCATCTGCGAACTTCGTCAGCCACAGTCCTTCTGTGTTGGCCTGTACCTCCGAGAAATATATACTGAACAAGAGAGTTCCCAGGACTGAGCCTTGTGAGATGCCACTTGTAACTGGTTTGGAGTCTGACATGGCACCAGCAATTCTAACCATGTGGGTTCTGTCCTTGAGCCAGTTTGCAACCCATCTAGTGACATAGGGGTTTATATTTAAGCTGGTGAGCTTATCTGTAATGTCCGAGTAGGGTATTGTATCGAAGGCTTTTGCGAGGTCCAGGTAGGCTGTGTGGACCACCTTCCCCTCGTAAATGGCCTTGGTGACTGTTTCAAAGAAATCGACCAGGTTTAAGAGGCAGGATCTGCACTTAACAAAGCCAAACTGGGTAGGATCCAGTGTCTGTAGGTCCCCAATATCTTTATTTATGAGGTCCATGATGATCCTTTCCATAGCTTTGCAGACCAGGCTAGTCAGGCTTATGGGGCGATAGTTTCCAGGATCTGTTGAGGCACCACCTTTGTGGAGAGGGACCACTGTTGCTGTACGCCACTCTTTGGGTACATATCCTGTAGTAAGGCTGAGATTGAACAGTAGTTTTATGTTTGGGTTTAGCTCTTCTTGGAGTTCATGTAGGATGCAGCCCGGGACACCATCTGGTCCCACTGATGCTGTGTTTTTTGCTTTGGATAGGGCTGCTCTTACCTGAGCATCTGAGATGTCAGGGGGGCAGCACTCTGCTGGGATAGATATTTGCCCTTTTGGTGGGAGTTTGCTGAACCTGTCAGTTAGGATGTTGGCAATGTCTGTGGGTTCGTGTATTTTTGTCATTTTGGACTAATTCTGAGCATATCTGGGAATTCCCACCCAGGTTCCTAACATAACTAAAGAAAGCCTTGTGATTATCCTTAGTGTCCTGTGCAATTTTTCTCTCTAGGCTGGCCTTAGACGATTTTATGAGTGCCCATAGTTTTTTGCTAATACTGATCAGAGACGCCTTCCCTTTTTGGGATTTTGCTCTATCATGTAGTGGCTTCCTCCTTCTATTGTATAGTTTGTTTATGGCTGGGGTCCACCAGACAGGACGTCTGCCTTTGAAGGATTGGGTCTTGGTTTTATTTGGGATTGCATGATCCATGCATTCCTGAAGGTGTTCATAGAATGCGTTTATAAAGGATTCTGTGGTCTGGGCCATATTTTCCACAGGCTCGGGGGCTTTGAAGCATTCCACCTCAGTTTTGAGGAGTGTGAAATTTGCTTTAGAGAAGTTTTTCACTGTGGTTTTCTGGGCAGGGGGTGGGGTCGGGATGTGAATATCCAGTGAGATTAGTTTATGGTCTGATCTTACCAGTGAGGGATACACTTCTGGTCTGGAGCATAGAGTCCCCATGTTGGTGATGATCAGGTCCAGTATGTTTTCCCCTCTTGTGGGAGTGGTAACAAGTTGTTCCATAGCATTTGAGTTTATAAATTCTAGGAACCTTTGGGCTAGGGTGTTGGAGCTAGAGTAATGCTCCCAGTCTATGTTTGGGTAGTTGAAGTCACCCAATGTAATGGTGTTTGGAGAGACATTCATATTTTCCAGTGTTCTCAGGAAGGCCAAGTGGGGTTCCTGGGTTTGGGAGGGTGGTCTGTAGCAGGCTATAAACTGGAAGGCAGTTTTACCCACTGTTAGTTGCACATGGATAGTCTCTGATGCTTCGTGCTGTGCCACCAACCTGGAGGTGTGGGTATCTTTGACGAATATTGATACTCCCCCTCCTTTTGTGGTTCGGTTCCGTGTGAAGGTGCTTATTGGATTGATTGGTTTTCTTTCCAAGTTTTGTCCTTTGCACATGTCTTATAGAATCATAGGTTCACAGTAGCTACAAGGCAAGTGAACTATGAAGCCTTTACCTCCTTGCCAGTAGTCACCCTTTAGTTTTGCCTTCCTTTTCGAGGAGGCCCAGGCCAGTCATTCCAGGGTTGAATTTATGAACACCCATCCAATAGTCCAGCCACTTTTTAAAGACAGAGAGTGTGTGTCATACTGCTTAACTTGGAGAAGGAGTTTTATCTAGAGAAGGCATAGACAATGTGAGACAACTCTATCCTTCCACCTTGCCTTATTTATTTGTTGGAGTAAATTTAGTATTAGCAAGGCTGTTTGAGTTTTGGTGGTATAAGAGTTCTTGGATTACTATATTTTTTATAACCCTGTTAGTAAGGCACACCTAAGATGTGTGTATGATACTGAGTATAGAGATAAAATCTTCAGTCTCTCTCTTTGACGTTCAGGTCTTTTAAGCACATGATCTTCTTTTTTTTTTTTTTTTTGTGAAGATTTTCCCGGGTCTTTCCCTTGCTTGATATGCTTACTAAGGCATATCCCAAAGGTGATGTTGTATTCAGTGATACAAGGATGTGAGGACATTTTTTGATCTAGAGGAAATATATTTTACTATAACTGTGCAAGGCAAAAGGATTTCTTAACCACAAATGTGGGGATACCCATCCAAGTTCCCTCATCTAAACAGGGAATTGAACCTGGAATCAACAACTTAAAACTCTGATGGTCTAATGACTCAGCTAGCCACGCTGCACTGATTGGCATTGATTCAGTGACTGGCTTATTGATTCACACTTGATGTAAATTTGGTTGGAACAATAAATGTGTGGCTCTAGCCATTTTCCATCATGCAAGTGTTTTATGTGATTATTGGGTTAGTAAGAGTGTGGTTATTTTCATCCTAAGATAGTGAAAGGTCAATGTCTTGCAGGGCAACTGGAATTGTCTAGCTAGGGTTGGGAGGGTGGCCTAATGGTTAAGGTGTTTGCCTTACAAACACAAGGTGCAGGGTTTGAGTCTCACAAGGGATAAGTGGCTAGGCTTAAAATGGCTCACAAAGGCAGTTAGCCTAGTACTAACCTATGAACCTATGAAAAACAGGCAGACTTAGCAAATTGGAGACTAATAATAAGGACAGAGCAGGTTACAAGAGAGATGTGGAGCAAGACGACACCAAAGGATAGCTGGGTAGTGAAACTTGACATAAACAGGGTACATAGGATGAGTAAGCCCTTTCCAGTGGTGAGTGCCAGGGGGTAGAAAGAAGGGAATCTACCCATGCAGAATCCTTTCATTGTAAAGGCAAAATGGAGTGGTGCCATAGGGGACAGTGCAGTCTTGCTGGTCTGTAAGGGGATAGGACTAGTGTTGGGATGTAATGCCCTTCTTTTCTACCCATGGAAGTTTTGAGGTTTTTGCATTCCCCGATATAAGCTGTAAATATGGGAAAAAAAGAAAAAATACAAAACAAGCAAAGATTTATAGGGTACCAACAAGTAAAACAGTGAGAGCAGTAACACCAGGAAATACAGAATACATTAATACAATCTGCAGAAAAGCCCTATTAGGTTCAACCTGAATTAAACTATAAAATGGATAAAGCAACCAGAAGAAAAAAAAAAGAAACAGAAAAAATAAAAGAAATTCCAGTAGGGGATGTGGACTAGAATAAAATAATTTTCAAAGTAAAAAAAGTCTACCTACTGGGAAACTCCAGGTTCAGATGCTATACTAAGCTAATCAACTTCTGACTTAAAACCTATATAGCATATCTGACAAATATGTGAAAGTACCAACATGAGTGCTTAAAACGTCTTAGAATGACATTAGAATGTCACCTGGCATTATTAAGTATTGTCTGAATGCAATATTTTATATCCAGAAGAATGCATCATGAAAACAACCTGAGGGAAGAAATGTGATATAAGAGAACTGGTTAATGCGGAAATAGATATCTGGAAATAGAAGAATGACTGCCAGTATAATATGAACAAATACAAGTTAGGGTTAGTAATATTATTTCAGAAAAAGAAAGGTAATGCTAAAAATTACACTGACATCTTAGGAATAAAGTTTAGGTAATAAATAAATAGCCCACCCAGTAATGTCACGTATATTTTGAATGGTCAGAGAAAAAGCTGGAGCAATTAAACAGCATCCCGACTCAGAAATTAGCTTAATGCTTATAATCTCTCTGCTTTTATATATTTTCTGCATAAGGATTTAATACAATTAATTGCATCTCACTTTGGAAAAGAGTACGAATAATCAAAACTAAAACATACAATCCTGTATGTAATTGTTGCTAAAAACATATGTTATTAAAAACAATTGTTTTTGCAGGGGCAGGCCCCCTGTAGTACCGATGTGGAAGAGCTGCCCAAACTAAATCTGAGGTCATGCAATCTTGGAGAAAAGGGAAAAGGTGAAAATGAAATGTAAAACTCATCTCTTGTCTGTTATACATGACAAAGTAACAAAGGAAGCTCCAATGTATTTTGGTAGTATAAAAACAACAAGAACATGTGATCTTTCTTTTATAATTTTTGTACTATGGTAATAAGCCATGCAAGAACTTATACTGCTGTCATGTATGTGCCATATATATATACAATTATAGGTGTATGCAATGAAACCAAATTCCATCAAAGGCACCTACATAGACAAAAATACAGAAATACATTTGATGCATTTCCACAGAAAAATCAAATAGAATGAAAAAGATAACGCTGTTGAAAACACAGTCTACAAACCCCGTTACTTAAATGTATTAACTCTGTGATCATACAACAGTGGGGAAAGAAATTATGTAATATGTCCTGCTACTCTCTAATGTGCAGCCCTGCACCAACCGTTCGACCATCCTGACATCTGAACAAAGAAACATGATTTGAAAACTTTTGAAGACATTGCTCTTTGACAAATACAGACACACACACACACACACACACACACACACACACACACACACACACACACACACACACACACACACACACAAACGTGTGTGTGTATCACCTTGAAATTGATTAAATGCACAAGGCTACAGTTCTGTGAATTCATGTATGTTAATATCCTCCAAATTTATTGTCATTCTCAAATTAGCAAAATCATTTTGAAAGAGATTATAACATGTAGGGAAGCAACAAAGAGTGCAAAGAAGTGGAGTTTAACAAGGTAGATCAGAAAGCAAGAAAAACAAAGGAAAGCCAGATACAGAGTACTGAGTATCCACAGGCTGCTCTAAATTTCAGATTTGAATGATTAAGGGTCAGGGGAAGTTAAAGCAGAAGTAGGCCAGTTGATAATGGCAGCTCAGCAAAGCAGACTGTGTTCAAAACGATGCATAAAAATACAGGTTCTCTAGTAAAGAACTAGAGACTGTTACCTTGAGGCTGACTGTGATGCAGTCATAGCTGAAAGTATGTATAATGACGTTCAGAAAAATTTAGCAAGGCTTGTGTACTAGATAGTGTGCAAACTACACACACTTAAAATATATCTAAGTAAGAACAACACAGCAAAATTCCCTTAGCAAATGCATAAAATATCCAGTAAGAAAGAGCCTGGCAAAACCCAGAAATGTGCATATTTATCAAGGCATTAAGGGAGATTTATGAATGCTCTTTTAAATATAATATTTTAGCATAACAGCTCATGAAAGTATAATGCATACACACACACACACACACACACACACACACACACACACACACACACACACACCAAGAAGCTAGACTCCATTAGCTATAGACAGTTAGTGAACTTGACAAGTCTTATCTGTGTAACACAGGCAAAGCTGAAAAGCATTGAAAACATTAATCACGCACAAGTAATTAAAATGAACCACTAGATATCATGTGTGAATATTTATTCATTCCCACCTACAAATAAGAAAGAAAGTGTACTTGAATAAAATGATCAGGTGAATGTGCAGTGACTATTGACTAGTGTATTCTGCATACTGAAATACATAACATAAAAATAGAATGTATCAAGGCATTTTATTTATTTATTTACATGTAATTAGAAGCAAGGCAATGTGGAAGAAAGAAACCCAGTAGCTCCAGTCTTTCTGTGAGTAAACAGGCTAATAAAATTTAATTTCCAAGTGTATTAAATATGTTGCTAGTACAGGTATTCCCCTACATAGAGGAAGCTACCCTGATTTTCTTGTGGGTGTTGAGGATAATACTCTTGACAAACATCAAGGACTAAAATAATACTGATGTCCTGAACTATACCCTGAGTTATAAATAGGACTTTTTTACTGCCACAACTTATACAAACAGAGATGTTAAGTCACAGATATAATATATATATATATATATATATATATATATATATATATATATATATATATATGTGTGTGTGTGTGTGTGTGTGTGTGTGTGTGTGTGTGAGTGTGTGTGTGTGTGTGTGTGTGTGTGTATATATATATATATATATATATATATATATATATATATATATATATATATATATATATATATATATATATATATATATATATATATATATATATATATATATATATATTGGACAGGATACACTCAAATATAACCCTATTTGAACTACGTCTATTAGAATAATACCCTAACTCAGCATAAAACTCCATGTCATGTATATCTTTAGTTCAACTCACCTCTAGAGACAAATTACTCTAAGAAGTCAGTATGCTTTAAAAAATAAGAACTTGATATCATACATCAGCCCTCTTTACGGGGGTCCTCCTGGATTAAAAGATGAGAGATTGATTATACAGTTTTAAGCATTTGGCTTGGTGGATGCTCTCATATTCATAAATATTACAGTATGCAATAACCTAACATAAAAATAAGACAACTAAAAATCTGAGGCGACAGTTTGATTTGCTCCACACCTTAAAGCAAGTACTTTTAACTGGTGCTCATCCTTCAGTAAGAAAAGGCAGCTGTTCTAACAGTGTCTTACACGATCACAAATGCTCTGTTACACAGCTGGGATACCCTCTTCATTTGCATTTTTTATTACAGGTACAAAAGGAGGTGTGCATTGAGACACACCCATTTTCAAACTATTTTGGGAAATGGTTTTAATATGGTGAAAAATGGTTCTGATGGTCACACAAGTTTAGGATGATTATGGTAACTTACTTGAGAGATGCCAACAGTATTAGAAACATAATTAGGAGGAATTGGACTTTAACATTCTATTCTGACATGAGAATCAAGGTGGGTGAAAAACCAGCGATAGTATATAGTAGGTCTAAGAACACTGAAGAGATTCTAGAGAAGGACAACAACAGTTACACAAGGGACAAGGTAAACATGGTCAAAAGGATGTCCAAATATGGACATTGTAAATTTTGTAAGTATATATCAGCATGAAAAATGTCAGTGGTCCTGTATCAGACCATTGCATATGTAACGACAGCATTAATGTCCACCACCAGATCTTTCCAGGTATGGGTCCCATAGGCTTGGTCAGTAGCATCCAGGCCAAAGAGCAATTAGCCATGGAGATGGAGGACCTGATGAGCACCTCATTCTTTGCAAATGAGAGCATTGCTTTCTGGGTAGGTTTTTCTGCCGACTTCTGTATGTTTCTGGTTTGACTGACCTTTTGACATTAATCTGTAAGTATGGAAAGCAATGGCATGAGCATCATGGATGGGAGTGGCCCACAAAACCCCCTTTAACCTTGTTGATACCTGCACAACAGCTGTAGCAGTGGAAATGCTAATGCTGCGTGAGCATGGTCTACCTAATCCAGAGCCATGAAGGCAACCATCCATAGACTTACCAGTAGAGCAGCTTCTTGGGTGATGCCTCACTCATAGCAGGTAAGCTTGAGAGGACAGAGTACATTCTGGTAAGGGAATTAGCCTGTCAAAGCAATCACACATGTTTATTCACCATGTTGCTTATCTGTAGGAAATTGCCATTTGTCTGTCCAAGTGGTTCACCTGATGTCAGTCACTTATCATTACCGACCAAGTGTTCATCATGATACAACAGTTTTACTATTGTGACTTTACAGGATGACATTATTGTGACCCCTTATAACAGTCTGGTAAATGTAGAGGAAGTATAGGGAAGACAAGAGTCAAATGGTTTTACTCACAGGTACTACAAGCCCAGGCTGAATGATTTTCACAGGTGCTCTGAGTAAATGCAGCTGGGTAAGTTTTCCATTAGGCTTAAGAGTCCTTCAGCACAACAGCCACGTATCTTATCAGTACTCCTTTCAGTGCACTTTTGTTCTATAATCCATGAAAGTGTTGCACAGCTGTAAATGTGGTTAATCATCAAAGCAGCTATTGGTACACAGTAGCTGAAGAAGTGCAGCTGATAAAGTTAAGAATTAACTTGTTAAAGTTAAAGAAGGTGTTGTATGAGAAGCAACTTTACCTCTATGAACTTGTTGCAGGATCGGAAATTGCTTCTCCATCTATTCTTCCATGGGGACAGGGTTCATTGCCTTTCTTTGCCATTATAATAAGCAAATTCAGGTGCCTGGATGGGGTGATTGTGTAAATGATCCCTCATTGCAGTACTGTTTCTGAATTGCTCAATTTCTGCATCATGCTGACTGGCCAAATGCCACACAAAGATCTATGCAGCATTGTGCATATGCTTGGACACCTGTGCGTAGCACTGCACATGCTCACTTCAGGATATGGCTCCAGGGGATAGCTGTAATTCCTCATACCACATAATGGAATTAGTGTCACTGTAATGCATAGTTGGTTCCCTATTATGAGAGCAAAAGTCCATTTAAGTGAATCCGTAAACGTTGATACATATTGCGCGAACCGGCATTACAGCAAATGTCCAAAACCATGAATTTGGAAATGTCAAATTACCATGGTTGGCCCATCAGTGGTATAGTTCCATAAGGTAAGTGTGCAATAGTTACGGACCTTAGGGTTAGGGTGTGGGTTAAGGTAAGTGCATAGATAGTTTATGTATGTAAGACTTAGTGTAGGGTTAGGAGTAGGGTTTTGGTAAATGTATGTATGTGGATTATTTATTTTGTTTGTGTATATTTTCGTACGGGAAGTGTGCGGTAGTTATGGACCTTAGGGTTAGGGAGGGGTTAAGGATAGTGCATAGATAGTTGTGTATGTGGGGTTTAGTGTAGGGTTAGAAGTAGGGTTTTGGTGCTTTACTTTAGGGTAGAAGTAGTGTTTGGTTAGGGTATGTATGTGGTTTATTTATTTTGTTTAGGTAGGTAGTATGTAGTGGGTGGTAGGGTTGGCTGATTATGACATTTCGAGATTTAAAATTTTGCGGTTTAGTGCGTTCGGTTTTCTCACAGTTCACGCAATTTGTGTCGGTGTTTTGGTATTCGCTCAATAAGAGTTTCGCTCTGGTAATATAGACCCACATAGTCTACTACTAGCATATACACTGATACTCACCTGCCATGTTTCACACCTCAAACTGCAATGTTCAAACATTCTCATGCATTATATATGTAATGGGCTGTCCTGACACATGTCATGCAAATGAGCTGCCTGCCATTGTTTGATAGTTGGCAAACCTAAAATGTTTGTTACTATACAAATGTCTCGCAATTCTCACCTACTGAGACATGGCAACTGAGGGAAAAGGCAGTGCTGCTTTTAGAGCACAAAGGCGGTGCATGGAGGAAAGTAAGACTTTCCCTCACGTATTACACTAGGATTATACAAAGCTCACCAGCCGACTGAAGTAATACCCTCCTAGTACCACAAAGATGAGAAATACTGCTCAATGGTTTTAAAACTTTAATGTATAAGTGCTTTCATTTTATTCTAACATAAAACTTCCTCAGATGCAAACACCATCCAACAATTTACATTTAAATACCCTAATAAGAAAATCATGTGCTTCATCAAATTAAAAATCGTGTGACCCCATCATTCAGAAAAATGGAGCAGAACCTGTCCCCCCCTTTTTTAAAAGCTATTTAATCATACAGTTTAAATACAGATTAAAAAAATCCATTAAATATACCTAAATACCAAAAATTGTTTGTATAGACACAACCACTTTAATTATATAAAGCAAATGCAAACCTCTAGAAACAAAATATGAAATATAACATTGTCCTGCAGCATTCTGTTTTGTATTTAATCATATAAAAACGAGCACCTATAATCACCATGTTTGTCAAGCATTATGTTTTATTCCTACTAATTTACCTACTAAGAGACTTTAACAGTGTGGCTACAGACAGACTATCACTAAGACCTGGTCAGCTATTTGAATTCGATGTCAGTTGTCACACCAATTCCCATTTCTCTAATATAGTCAGCCTTGGTCCACCTTGTGGATTTTTTCAACTTTTTCCAATATGATAAATTTTAAAAAATGACCTACATGTTCCTTAAGATGTCTATATAGCACATTAGTTGCTTTTTCTTATTTAATGTTATACATATGCTTGTATATTTGATCACGGAGCTAACAATACGTCTTCCCTATATAAAGGCTATTACATGTCTGACATACTCCACTATAAACCACCCTGCCAGCCTCACAGTTATACCTCCTTTTGACCAATACATTAATACCATTAATAATTACTTTAGTGCAGACCAAGATGTGTTTACACAAATTACATCTTCCATATTTAAACATCACTGGATTTGTACAGGTCAGTCTGTCCTTAACATCTGACCAGTTTTTCAAATTAAAACATTTATTGTACACTATGGTGGGTGCCTCCCCCAACCTTTCAAAAAATAATTATCTTCACATAATACTCTCCAATTTTTGTTTAATATCCACCTACTAGTAGCACTTTCCAGACTTAATGTTGTAATAAGGGCATAGGTATAAATGTTCCCCTCCTTCTTCCTCTCATTTATCTCTAAAATAGTCTCTCTGTTACCCAAATTCATATTCATAACTTTTTAAATAGGAGAAAATGGCCTATTTTTCTTTTAACAGATACCTCGGGTATAAGCTCATCAACCATTTGTATGGGGATATCCTCTTTTACAAAACACTTCCAACAGTTTATAACATTCCTATGAGAAATCCTTATTGAGAATGGTTATATGGGTGGCCCTAACTGGTTGCCCCTAACTCACAATAAACAAAACATGCTGGAGGGATAGATTCCTGACCCAGAGACTCCTCAGACTCTGGAATAGATTGCCCATACATGTCAAACAGAGTGCCTCTTTGGACCTCTTCAAGAGGAACCTTGACGATTGCATGGGAGAAAGGAAATTCACCCCAGGGATCATGTCAGTCACCCTGCTGGACAGGGGTCCAGGAAAGTAAATAATGTGGGAAGAAATAGCCAGGGAATTGTTATGGCTGGGCTTGTATAGGCCCTAGGGCTGATAGCCTAGTACCAACCTATGAACCTATGAACCTAACTACCACCTTCTTTTGCATAAAAGAGTGGGCACTAGTAAAATGCAATAATATATTGGAATATGTGGGTTTTTTAGACTCAGGAGATGCATCTTCCCAACTCATAGTTCTTACTAATCATAATATCCAAATATGCCATCCTATCAGTATGAATGTTATGTGTAAAGGACACAAATTGAGCACTATTGTTTATATAATTTATAAATTGTTGTAGGTTCTTCTCATTGTCCTTCCATACAACAAAGATGTTATCTAGGTAGCGCAGGTATAAACTGATAGATTTATAAAACTGATTATTAAACATGTATAAGTGCTACCATTGCAACATAACAATGTTGGCAAAAAGGGATCCCATTGCAACACCTTCTTTTTGTTTACAAATACAACCCTCAAAAACAAAAAAAATATCTTGAAGAATGATCTCAAGCAACTCCTCAAATGTCCTTAACTTCTCCTGCGCTATTCCCCTTCTCTCCAAGTACTCAATAAACCACCTCACACCAGTTGTGTGGGGAATAACTGTGTACAAGTCCTTCACATCAATAGTGACCAACAAATCAGTCTCACAAAAATCTAAATCATTTATTTTCTGTAGGAAATGCCATGACTCCCTGCATAGATGGTTTTCATCCTTAAGCAAATGTTTTAGAGTGTGGTCCAAAAATTGGGCACATGCGCAAGTAATGGACCCCCTCCCATTCACTATAGGTCTCATAGGTAGGTTCTCTAGGGACTTGTGAATTTTAGGGACTTCAAACATCATAAGAATCAAAGGGGAAGTGATTTTCAAATAGTTATATTAATCAATAATCAGCCTTCCCCTCAGTAAACATGTCCCTTAGTGGCCACTAATTTTATTGTATGCCATATTTAATTCACTTCTACTTGATAATTCATAATAGCTTCCCCCTAAAATTTACAAAATATATTCATTATATTTGTCGGTATGCAGAAATAATCATCTCATCACCCCCCCCCCCTGTCTGGTTTCGTAGCTCTAAGTCTTTGATTTTTAATACAGTAAATAATATCTTGTCCACATAGTGTTCGTTTATATTACATACTGGGAATTTTTTACTTTTCCCTAAACATGTTCGAAAATCTATCTCACACATTTTCTCATACGAAGTCACAATTGGGTGCAGGGGTGGGTTATACATACTAAAAACTCTTAAGATATCATTAATAGTTTCCATATCTTTAAACAAACTTTTAAAGCCGTATTACGTATAAAGATTTTAAAATCCATTAATAAGTCTGTAATCTTTGCTGGACTGGAAAGCATAAAATGAATTCCCTTAGCAAAAGAAATCAGCATACGAGGTGTCCAAATTCACTTTAGCGTAATTATAGATCCTAAAATCTCCTTCCAAATTGGTAATAATATTCAAACTGCCATTTCAGGGCAAACCAGCTACTGTATGTGTCTCCATAGGGGTAATCCCTCTACTTGTGAAAAAATCATCGCCTTATCACTTAGGTGCCCCTTCCCCATTGAAAGGACTGTGGGGGCCCATTGGCATGGTATGTTGTTCATTGGTTCCTCTTGTTGTACCTCTGCTGGTAGCTTGAATTCGACTGGTTCGCTTGCTGACGATTCCTGATTTACTCGGAATGCCTGAGCTGGGGAAAACCCTCCCCTTCCTTGAGTTCCTCAGAGTTAAACTTGGCTGCAGTCACTTTTCATAAGTTTTCATATTCAGGAATGCTCCTCAGGACTCTGCTTTGGGATTGTCCTGATCAGTCTGTTAAAATTAATTCACTATCTTCTGACCTTCAACTTTCAAATGTTTTTCTCTCTTTAGATAATCATATTTTTTAGGTTACCTAATTCTGTCAGTTCTGCTCACATATCTTTTTCAAGACCCCCTTAAATTAGCGGGACAATAAGAAATTAATCCTAAAGTGAAAACAGCAAAAGAAGAACAACAAAGTTATGCTTTTTGGCACTCCCACCACACCTATATCAGTCCCTCTGTCCACTCCCACCACACCTAGCTCAGTCCCTCTGTCCACTCCCATCACACCTAGATCAGTCCCTCTCTCCACTCCATTCCTCTCATCTAATGATAACCCACTTGAAAGGGTTTCTTCTTTTAAATAACTAGGTGCTTACCCTGATCTGATACTGTCAATGAGTAACCACTTCAAACGGAAAAAATGTTAAGATTAAACAGACATGTTTAAGGTATTTCAGACATTCTGGATTCCTCACAGCAAAGGCCGTACATCCAAAGGGAAAGGAATTCTTCCAGCCTGGCATAGTTTTCCCTTTATTCCTATACCACTGCTCACAACCCTAAAGATATATGAGTTGTTTGTAACACTGTATGGAGATTTATCCAGCATGCCTCTAAATTTGACCACTACTGCAGCATCTTACTTACTTGGACGAAATGGCTACTATTAGGAGAATGTGATAACCATCTATTCCTCATCCCTAGCTGATATATCTATATATATATATATATATATATATATATATATATATATATAATTTTGAGGTTTTTTTTTCAGACTATGCTCTTATTTCTTTAAATCCCAAATCAGTGATACGTTTTGCTCCTAAGACCCTTGACCTCATAAGCTTACTTTGATACTTGCGTTCTTGGTGAAGAAAGATTTTTGATGATTTTCATGTTGATACTAGAGACAATGTGTCCATCTTCAGCTTTAAGAAGGTACTACAAATTGACAATGAAAGATTTTTCATTGAAAAATGGAGCACTTTAGGCTAGTAATAAACATGACTTATTCAGAACTGATGATGCAGCCATTATAATGCATTTAAACAGTCACACATATCTGTTATGATCATACTAATACAACAGTCACAGTGCATATTTCTCTAATTCAGTCACACAGTCTAACATGCATGCAAAGGGAAAGGTATTCTCCCTGCCATTTATAGCTTTCCCTTCATTAACATTTCCTTTAATAAAGCCTTAGCAACTACAAATTCAAATTTATAATACAAACATGTCATAGGATATATGTTTGAAATACTCACTAGAAACACACAGTGAAAGGTATAAATAAGTACAACATATTAAAATCTCACTGGTTAACACTAGCAAATATCCAGTGCAACATGAAGTGGTTTTATTTTCAACTTTATTTGCCTGTTACTTCATTTCTGTTAGTTTTGAACTAATATTTCTAAAGAATAAGGACTCCTGTTCATTTTCTCCCAAACACAATTCTCCAAAGGCATCTTATTCCCTTGGACTCGGCTAAAACGTTCCTTCCACAGTCTACTTACATTTATTGCTCATTTCTGACATCCCACCTATCTCAACTTATCAATTTCTTAAGTGTTCTTAAATAAATAGGTGTGAAATTTCATCCATCTCAGTAAATGTTGTATGATGTACACGTCTCTCTAATTTTTTCATACTTATTTAATTAGACTTGTATTTTAATGCTTAACATTTTCAATAAAACTATATGTGTAACCTCTAAGTTATTGCAATCTTTGTATTAAACTATAACTAAACCTGCTATTATTTTATCTTTTAACCTACTATTGTTATTATTTTTTTACATTATTTTCCTTGGTGATCAGTCCACCACCCTAGGTAGTAAGCTGTAGATGAAATTAAACAAAATCAAAAATTGCAGTTCTATACTTTTTGTTCTTTGGAAAAAGAATACTAATACAAATCTCATTCTGTCTACTTTTTTAATGTTCGTGCTTATTTTTGCTTTGTTTTCTATCATTTCTCTCTCAGATCTGCCTGGTTCTGCCTCATAGTTTTACTTTCTCACACAATCACACTTACACACATGAATAGTAACTGCAGTAATCTGTTCAGCCACTAAGTAATTTCATATATTAGTTACAGATGTCTTACTTCTGAGACATAATGTATTAAGATAAGTTTCTCAAACTACTGACATTCTAAGCAAATAATGTCAGTATTTAAAAAGTGCCCATTATTGTATTTAAGTTTTACTTATTTATTTTTATTTTATTTATTTTCCATTTGTTTACCGGGTTAGCCCAACTGGACATAAGAGGACCATTTTCAGCGGAGGCCCGGGGAGAAAAGCTCCAGATGCATAGTAAGAACTATAAAAAAATAATAAAAATAATAAAAAATTATATGAACATAGCTATTTTGTACAAAGAGCATAGAACATATAAAAGGAACAAAATCAGAGTTTTACAAATGATGCAGCATACAGTCGTTAGAATACTGAGAAACAATTAAACAAGATATTATACAACAAATATAGAATTACTTGAACTTAAATTCAAAAAGAAGTTTCCATAGACAAACAGGGTCATAAACTAGAAATCATAACTATAAAGGTAGCCTAAACACCTGGTTCACAGTACTATGCACTTAGTGAAACTACACAGTGCACCTATAATCTAGGGATGTTGAAAGTCTGGAACAGGTGAAATTAGTCTGGTTTTGTACAGGAACATATCCAAGTTTTGAACAGGACATCTTTTAGTAGGGATTTGAAAATATGTTTACTATTTAGACATCTAATGTCAGGGGGTAGAGAGTTCCAGGCCTTAACAACTACACAGGAATAAAGAGATTGTCCTGAGCTATGTAAGCAATTGGTAACAGTCAGTAGGGCGGTATTGGTAGATCTTATTTGACTCACAGTATTATGGAAGGTGAGCAGACCAAAGAGGGCAGATATTTTACTTTGTTGGTATAGCAGTTGATGGGTCACGAAAAGTTGATTGTATTTTAGTAGATTATGGAGTTCTAACCATCCTTGTTGTCTTAGGGAGAGGCAGTGGTGAGAACAAAACTTAGCATTGGTTGCAAATTTTGAGATTTTACTGTAGCAGATAGTTTCAGAAGGTCGAATTTGTTTAGGTTAGTTAGAACTAGGGAAATGGATAGTAAGGTGGAGAGTAGATGGATACGAGAGATAGTGATTTGGGATTCCTGTGTGAGGAAGCTCTTGCAGCAGTAGAGTGAACCTAGCCTTTTGTGAACTTTGGCAATTGTTAGTGCTATATGTTTATCAAATTTTAGGTTTTGGTCAATAGTTACACCTAGTAGCTTGGCTTGAGTTACTGGTGTGACAAGGGTATTGCTGGAGGATGTTATTGAGAATGGCGAGGTAGGAGTGAAAGTTTTGGATGGGTGGAAGATCATGAGTTGGGTATTAGATGGGTTTAGTATGAGATGGGAGGAATTTAGCCATTTGTCTATAGTAGTGAAGGCTTCCTGGGTTCTATCTTGGAGTAACTGTAGAGAGGGGGCTGAGCAAATAAGGGCAATGTCATCAGCATACTGTACTATATTAGTTTGCTGGGTAGCCGAGGGGAGGTTATTGGTTAAGTTGGAAAATAGTAAGGCACCAAGAAGGGATTCTTGTGGAAAACCTTGTCCCACTGGGAGGAGAGGGGAGAGAGAGTTATGCCATTTAACAGCTTGTTGCTGGAGGGACACATAAATTTTAAACCACAGTAGAGAGGAGTTATCCAGATTGAGTTCAGAGAGAGTCGATAGTAATTTGCAGTGGGATACTGTGTCAAATGCCTTTGACAGATCTAGGAAGACAACAGATTCTAAGTTACCGAGATTTCTTTGTTGGTTGACGTGGTCAGTAAAGGATATTAGGGCAGAGGTGGTACTATGGTTTGGCTGAAATCCATGTTGGGAATTTGCTAGCAGGTTATATTGAAGAAGATGATTCAGTAGTTGGGTGTGTACACATTTTTCTAAGATTTTTGATAGGGGAGATAGTTTAGCTATGGGGAGATAATTACTAAGTTCTGTTTTTGGAACCATCTTTGTGTAGGGGGACGACATTAGAAATTTTCCAGAGAGAGGGGACAGTGTGTTCAGCTATGGATCTATTGATGAGTATGGAAATAGGGTAGGAGATGGCAGAGGTGGCAATCCTGAGGTAATCAGTGGAGAGTTTATCAGCAGCGAGAGTGGTGGGTTTCAATTTGGCAAGGTGTTTACAAATTAGGGTCAGTTGGAACTGGATTAAGGGAGAATTGGGAGTTGGTCTTATGGTGACAGATTTGTATTTTGATGGTATTTTTAGTAGTAGTGGGGAAATTGTTGAATAACTTTTGGATGGAGGAGATGAAATAGTCATTAAACTGGGTGGCAATATCATTGTTATCACCTTCAGTGTTAGGGTTTGGGGAGGTGATTTTGTCTGGTTGGAGAATGCGGTTGATTGCGGACCAGAATTTTTGTGGATTATTGTAGTGAGTTTTTTGTAGCTGGATATAATAACTTTTTGCCATTACATATTTGTTTTTTTTTTTGCTTTGGTTCTGGGCTCTGGGAAGTATTGTTGATTTGTACTTGTTTTGTTGGTACGCCAGGTTATCCAAGCTATGTCTCGTTGTTTGAGTAGATATCTTGTGTCCTTTGAGATCCAGGGGGCTGAGTTGGTTTTAGTATGAATTATACATTGTGGGGGCATAAGATTAAGGAAACCTAAGAAGGTAGTATTAAAGTACTCCATGGCGTCATCTTGATTTCAGAGGCTGAGAAAGAAATTTTTAGTTCATGGAACCAAAGGAGGCTGACTACTATGACAACAGTCAATGGAATGCTTTACAAGAACAAACTGGACACCTTGACATTTCAGTGTCTGTCACAGCTGAAGCAAACTGCAAAAGCATTTAGACTGATAGGTTCTTACTTGGCATGTGGTCCAGAAGATGATTGAAAAGCCTAGCTCAGTTTCCCTAGAGCACTGTCTTATTAAGAGACTTCCTCAGAGATACGCGCTAGGCAAATGAAGGCTGAGGCAATCAAATCCTGGACTAGAGGAAGCAGCTTGTTTCTGCCTCCTAGCCTTAATCCACTGTGCTAACTGCTAAAGATTCATTCATGTTGACAAGCTCCTCACTCACTCACTTCAGCCGATTGTCACATCGAGCACAAAATGGGCTTGTAGAACTAGGCCTGAACGTTAACAGATGAGGTACAGGATATCCTACACAGCTTCTAAATAAATACTAGTTACCATCAAAATACTGATTAGCAAATAATAAACCAACCTGGCTTAGAGTGACACATTTGAAAAGCAATCATGCAGATAAATTAACTGGCATTACATAATGGCATAATAAAAATGTTGCTATGTTGTATACATAGAATGTGTATGTCAATACTGTGTTATCAGTTCAGTTTTAGATAAAAACAGAGATTTTAAGGTAAACATAATGGGAGAAATAGCACAGGCGTGGGTAGCAGATTCACTATTTTATGTAATTATAATCTTTGCTAAAATTATCCTGTGATGTGCTTACTGTTTGACATTAAAAAATAATAATCTCAAATTCAGCATACTGATCATTTCCATGTCACTTTATTAATTTACATTAAACATATGTCAGATTGTCATATACTACATACATCTATATATACAAACTGACATACCATATAACATCAAGAATTGCATGATGGTCATCTTTTCGACTTCATCTTTTTTGTTTCAGTATTGAGATTCTTTCTATTTTAAATTTGGTAAACTGCAGTAATCTGTTCCCATCCAGCAAATGTATTTATTTATTTTACATTTGTTGACCGGGTTTCCCCATCGGAGCTGATAGCCCTTTTCCAGCAGAGGCCCGTGGAGAAAGCTTCACAAGTTAATAATAAAAGTAAGAGCAATGAAAGTATAACATGTATAAAACATGTAAAGCGTGTTAAAAGTAAGAGCAATGAAAGTATAACATATATAAAACATGTAAAGCGTGTTAAAAGTAAGAGCAATGAAAGTATAACGTATAAAACATGTAAAGTGTGTTAAAAGTAAGAGCAATGAAAGTATAACATGTATAAAACATGTAAAGCGTGTTAAAAGTAAGAGCAATGAAAGTATAACATGTATAAAACATGTAAAGCGTGTTAAAAGTAAGAGCAATGAAAGTATAACATGTATAAAACATGTACATGTAAAGCGTGTTAAAAGTAAGAGCAATGAAAGTATAACATGTATAAAACATGTAAAGCGTGTTAAAAGTAAGAGCAATGAAAGTATAACATGTATAAAACATGTAAAGCGTGTTAAAAGTAAGAGCAATGAAAGTATAACATGTATAAAACATGTAAAGCGTGTTAAAAGTAAGAGCAATGAAAGTATAACATGTATAAAACATGTAAAGCGTGTTAAAAGTAAGAGCAATGAAAGTATAACATGTATAAAACATGTAAAGCGTGTTAAAAGTAAGAGCAATGAAAGTATAACATGTATAAAACATGTAAAGCGTGTTAAAAGTAAGAGCAATGAAAGTATAACATGTATAAAACATGTAAAACGTGTTGAAAGTAAGAGCAATGAAAGTATAACATGTATAAAACATGTAAAGCATGTTAAAAGTAAGAGCAATGAAAGTATAACATGTATAAAACATGTAAAGCGTGTACAGTTTCACATCGACGATAAAAGCAATAAAACCACATTACACAGTTAAGGTTGTAATCAGCGTAAGTTTTTTTTTAAAGATGCACACTTTAGAATAGCTTAGCTACAGTAAGTGAGGATAATAGAAGTGATATGAGTTAAGTATATGATTAGATTGAGTGAAGAATAAAATATGTAGATAAGGTGGCTAAAGAGGTAATAGATATACAGAAATGAGCACCAGAGAGAGGCAGGCAGTGGGCTGTCCTAGGATAGGAAGACAGATCACGGTGTGTGAGTACAATGGCAAGAACAGTGACTTTTCAGGTATTCTTTTGTGGCTGATTTAAATTCTTTGAGTTTTTTGAGAGACTTGATTTCCTTGTGGCAGTTTGTTCCAAGATATGGTTGGATAGTAGCTGTAGAGGTCGCAGCCAGTTTTGTTGTTGGGTTTATGGATTTTTAGTAGGTCTTGGCCAGAGCTTCTGAGAGTCCTAGATGGAGTATACCAGGAGATTAGGAGAGATAGGTTGGGACAGTATGATGGTTGATACAATATGGAATGGATAATCAGAAGCTGCGAAAGGAAAAGCTAATGGGGAAATTCTAGCCAGTTTATATTTTTAGTGAGAGACAGTGATGATATTTATAATTTTGGTTTGCTCCAAATCTGGCCACTTTGTTAAAGGTAGATTATTCTAACTTAGTTAGGAGTGGTGAATTGAGGTTTGTGAGGAGCTGAGAGCTATACAATAGGCTTGGTAGCAGATAAGCATGGGACAGGGTTAGATTCATATTAGAAATTAGCAGGTAAGAAGAATACATAAAGGCCAGGATTCATACATAAACTGAATGATATGCCTCTCACAATTGCATCAAAATCAGTGACATGCAGACTGGTGCAGGCCAGTTGCAGCTAATAGTGTCATGTTGATCTGAAGAGCAGTTAGCCCAAACATAAACAGTACATACATACAGATGTATGCATAATGACATGAAAACATAATGGAGTAGGGAAACAAAGCCCTCATGATATGAATGTGTATGCCAGATAAAATAATCATGATCCATAGTCATAAGTGAAGGAAATTACTTGGTAATATGTGCTTAACGATACAAGGGCAAATCATGCTAAAAATATTGGATTTACAAATAGCAAAAATACTTGCAGCTGCCATAATAATTGTGCAGCAGCAAACCTTGTCATTCAGCACAATCAGTTCATGCTGGTACATATTAGGGACATTCAGTACCAACATAAATGTTGCCATCAGAGGATGAACTACCAAAAGTCATTGAACAAGAGATCATTGGGTGCTTTACCATTAATTTGCACAATTTATGGGCCTTGTCTAACATCTGTTGCTCACTGTGCTGAGAACTGATAGGAATGCATGGCCTTCCTAGTGAGATCAAGGCTCACTACAGCTTCTGTGGGTGACCAGAACAGCTGAATCTCCGCAGTTGCACCAAACACTATGTATGTCCAGCTCTCTATTAATAATAATATACTGTTCAATGTTTAAATACTTATTTCACTCTAAGAGACTTCACTGCAGAGTGGCCTCCATATACCTCACTCTCTCTTGTTTGGTCCATCTTTTTCCTTCCCAACCACTGTGCTTCCCTTAGGCTTTTTTTACTTATCTAGCTCTCCTGTTAGGTCCATCTATATCTACCCTACCATTTGTGCTCCTGATACAGTATTTCTATCTAGCTGCCTCTCCTGCAACTGGCTTTAGCCCGGTACCTGTACTGCTCCCCCCTCTTGACCCATACTGCAAACATCTCCCCCTCTCCTCTTATTGCTGCATATTCCTTCAGCAATACATTCTCACATATTTTCGTCTAAAGTAGGACTTTAGCTAAGATTGTCTATACACTTTAAAGTGCATGTGAGGCTTTAATGTCTTTCTCACCTGCAGTGCTTCTTTAACGTTTTGGAGATTGTTTTCTTTGCTGCTTTTTGTCTGCTGCTTGACTGTTTTCAAGCCCAGGCACTGAAGAGCCCGCTCACCCATTTTCCTGCGTTTGTACCCCTCCCTTTTCCTTCCCTCTTCCCATTAGCCAATTGCCGACAGGCCGAGATTACTAAACCCCCCCCCAGTAGCGCCATCTTTGAACCCCTGTCCCTCGTGCTTGTGCTTAGGAATGCCAACTCTGCAGTGTATCTCTCTGTAAATGATTATCTCTTCATTTTGATACAGAATATCACCTTTTTCTGCTGTTGTTTGATTAATACTCTTGATTAGACTTATCAGTCGTACTGCTGTTTATTGTCTATGGTGTATGTTGTTTGCCGAATGCCTTTTGAGTTATCAGTCGCACTGCTATTCATACCAGTGGTGTAAGGTTTGTAAATACACAGCTTTGATTATCTGTAGACCTTGGCTCACTAAGTGATATTTAAGATATCTTGCCTGGTTTTTCGTTTATACTGTGATATTTGTAACACAGCATACCTAGCCATGTTAATGCAATAATTAGAGCTGTCGTTGTAGCATGATGCCTTAAAAGTACCGGTTATTTATAAAACAGATACAGGCTTAAAGTGCTGGTTATTGATTCATCGTTTACAGGCACTAACTGAAATTAACTGCCCTCGGATGGCTGCATTGCTGTGTATTACAGATAAAGTAAGGAACACAGTTAATACTTTGTCTCGATCTGAGTCTTCCCATAATACAGGGTTTTACTGTGGATTACCTAATACCTAATAAATATTTGCTACAATACATGTTATTGCAGGAAATTATGTCTAACCTGTTGGGATAAAGGTATTCCTTTGTGGGAAGGGATTAGACCTAGTTACTACAACAGCATACGACGTACTACAATGCTAACTGCCCTTAAGGCAATTACCTGTTGTTTCTCTCTAATGGCTATTTTTAATGTGATAGTTAATGAGTTTTGAGGGACTATACTCACTAAAATGTCACAGAAAGGTGTCTAACACAGACACAAAGGACTAAAAGATGTCTATGTAATAATTGGACTATGCAGTTTTAATGTACCACTCAACACTAGGTATGTTGCTGTAAGCTGTTCGCAATGTTGTATGTAGAAATGAGTTAAGGCTAATGCTTATGGTGTTTGTGACACAGTATCACTGTATCCAATTGTTTTCATTGTTTTCTTTTTAATTGCAATCCAGTTTAGGATTTAATCATAGCCTTATGGGTTTTGCTACATTAATGTAACCAGTGAAGTTATTTATTTGAAACTTCATATATATGGCATTATGCTAGTATTTCTACACAATTCTAGCTGCCTGAAGCCATCTATATAGATATCTTTGTACTGACTGCTCCATTTTTCTTTTTAGTAAGCCCTGCAACCAAAAAGACACTTGTTATCCCTGCCTAACCTCTCCCTTGACTGGCTAAACTACATAATTAAGCGGTCGGGCTCACTACAGCTTCTGTGGGTGACCAGAACAGCTGAAGCTATGCATTTGCACCAGACACTGTGTATGTCTGGCTCTCTATTAATAATAATATACTGTCCAATGTTTAAATACTTATTTCAATCTAAGATACTTTGCTGCAGTGTGGCCTTCATATACCTCACTCTCTCTTGTTTGGTCCATCTTTTTCCTTCCCAGCCATTGTGCTTCCCTTAGGCTTTTTTTACTTATCTAGCTCTCCTGTTAGGTCCATCTATATCTACGCTACCATTTGTGCTCCTGATACAGTATTTCTATCTAGCTGCCTCTCCTGCAACTGGCTTTAGCCCGGTACCTGTACTGCTCCCCCCTCTTGACCCATACTGCAAACATCTCCCCCCTCCCCTCTTATTGCTGCATATTCCTTCAGCAATACATTCTCACATATTTTTGTCTAAAGTAGGACTTTAGCTCAGATAGACTATACACTTTAAAGTGCATGTGAGGCTTTAATGTCTTTCTCACCTGCAGTGCTGCTTTAACTTTTTAAAGATTGTTTTCTTTGTTGCTTTTTGTCTGCTGCTTGGCTTTTTTCAAGCCCAGGCTCTGCCCCGCTCCATTCACCCTCTGCTTTGCTCCGAGCTCACTTTGCTCCCCTACCCTACCCCCATTCTCACCCACTCCCATCCTCATTACATTTATCTCTAGCCGGAACCCCACCCTCTCACCTTCAGTCAATCATCACCTCCAACACAATCAAACCACAACTGCCATGCTATCAACCACACCCACATAACTCGTCAATCATCATGGCCCCTCCCTTCGGCAATTATCATCACTTATTTAGTATTGTTGCCTGTAAACTCCACATCCACACACTACTCCTACTAATACAAACCCCATCCTTACATGCAACCATATACCCTCCACCAACCAGTAGCAGCACACAAACACTTCCCTTGCAACTTAACAAATGTAGTTACTCAGACATCTCTCCTTCTCTACTAGCAAATAATATCATTACCTCAGACAGATTAACACTACTACCACCTACCTCCAAATTTAAACTTTGTATAGTAGTACATTATATGTCTTCCCCAGATAAAAAACAATCTCACAGCATACTCTATCAACTCCACACATTAATACAATGTGCAGATATACACCCAAATCCAGGCCCTATCAATATTTATCCATCCACTGACAACCAAAATGCCAAAATGTTTCCCCACACCGATTCCTCTACCACTAGGGTAGCTAATCCAACATCTCAACACGCACTTCACCTAATTAATATAAACATTCGCAGCATTTGCAATAAAACTACTGAGTTCCATGCCTGGCTAGCTGCCCATACCCCAAATATTATTGCAGTAACAGAAACATGGCTGAAACCACACATTGCTGACACTGCAGTTGTCCCTCCAGGATATAACATAATAACATAAATTGCAGTTTGATGACCGGGGAGGTCCACTGGGCTCAAGGAGCCCGTTTGCAGTGGAGGCCTGGGGAGAAAAGCTCCATAATACATAGTACAAGCTCTATAATATGAAGTACAATACACAGTAGAAATAGAACCAAAGTAAGCAGATTTTACATACAAAATAGCAAAAACTAAACAAAGTTGAACAGGAACATAGGGTAACGTATAATACATATTTACAAGTTTACTGGTTGAGAACAGTAGAACAGAGTTAAATTATACAGAGGTTTAAATCATCCGAGAATGCTATAGAAGTAACATTAGCAAGAAGGCAGTACATAGGGTTAATTCCTAATGTGTAAGGAAAAACAAACTATAGGTGTGATGAATGTATTCTAGTATTAAGCAGGTTAGGTAGGTAGAGTGCAATTGCATTTCCATTTATGGGAGAGGTAAGAATGGAGTTGGGTTTTGAAGTGTTCATAGTTCTCAGAAATTCTTAGAGATAGAGTAAGAGAATTCCATTTTTTGGTTAAGGAAAAGGATAGGAGAAGCTGACCAGCGGGACGATTAGGTTTATATACAGGGATTAGATTTTGGTGGGCAGATCTTAGAGTTCTGTGAGGGGTATATAATGGTAAGATGTTAGTTAGTGCTGGGCATAAAGTTGGTTTAAAAATAAGCTTGTGACTTCATAAAAAGGGGGTGGTGTAGCATTAATCTATCAAAACTCACTACAAATAACAACCTATACAAAATCTGTCCCCTCTTTTGGTAACATAGAGCTACTACTCACATCCTTTCATATAAATAGAAACAAACAAATGTGCATAGCAGTCATTTACATTCCCCCCAGGACACAATATCCGCATACTTGAAAATGCATTATCTTGGCTAAATCAGAATATACTGCATGAAACTATAATACTAGGAGACACCAATATTAATTGGCTAACCTTAGACTCCCTCTCTGCAGTAAACAGCATACACCTTCACAGTTTTACCCAAATCATCACTACCCCCACTCATGGTCTAACAACAGACTCTGAATCAACCCTAGACTGGAAACTCGTAACACCTCCCCAAAATTACTCCAACTCAGGAACCCTACCAAACACATTAAGTGACCACCTTCCAGCATTTACCTATAGAACTCACCTTCATGCAATCAAAATGCACTCCTACAAAACCTCCAGGAACCTTGCCCACTTTAACCAGGATAACTTTATAAATATTTTAACCTCCCAAAACTGTAACCCACTAAAAACACTACCCTTGGATGAAGCTGTTGACTATTTTAACAAACTCTTTTTAAATGCTTTAAATAGCTTAGCTCCTATGCGTACCAAATGAGCCAATACTAACCACGCCCCACCCTGGTTAACAAGACAAACCAAACTATGTCTCAGAAACAAAGCTTGGAAAACTTGACTGAGAGACAGAACACAACAAAATGAACTCCACTACAAACAACTTCAAAACAAATCAAAAAAGCTAGTAATACAAGATAAAAAAGCTTATTTCTCTAATAAACTGTTGACCTCGTATAGCAATCCCAAAAATTTTTGGAAGTCTGTCTCCTCTCTATTTAACCCAGGCACCATCGAAACCCATCCCCTGCACCAGAAAAAAGCCCACAAGAAATCTCCCAAGCCTTTAATACCCACTTCATCTCTACCATCCAAAAGCTACTCAAAGACTGCCCATCCACCTCAAACATACACATCCCAACCCCAGCAGAACACACCACCACTATACAACCAGACAACTTCTTCACTATTCAACCTGTGCTCACCTCTCTGATTCTGAAATTCCTAAAACAACTCAAACCTTGCTCTCTCTCTGCAGATAGCCTTCCCCCAGAATATCTGCAAATAGCAGCTAGCGCAATAGCATTTCCAGTTACCATTCTCATAAATCGCTCTCTCACTGAATCTTATGTTCCTCTCCTATGGAAAAGATCCATCATTATCCCACTACACAAAGCGGGGAAACTCCAATGATCTTTCCAACTACCACACTATCTCTATACTCTCTCCTCTATCTAAAATCTTGGAAAAATGTATTCACTCACAACTACTTAAACACCTCTCAAATAATGCTCTTCTATCCCCTACCCAACATTGTTTCCGGCCAAGCCATAGCACCATTACTGCCCTATTATCTTTCACAGAATCTATCAACAAAGCCTTGGATGCAGGCCATCCTACCTCAGTAATCCTATTAGACCTATCTAAGGCCTTTGATACAGTGTTGCACACTTAGCTAGTAAACCAACTATCAACACTAGGTTGCTCCCCAAAATCCCTCAGCTGGTTTACCTCCCACCTACAAAACAGGGAACAATCTGTAAAATGGTTAAATGCACAATCTCAGTACCAACCTAACAATATAGGAGTACCACAGGGATCCATTTTAGGACCACTACTGTTCAATGTCTTCATCAACGACCTGCATAAAGCCCCCCTAATCCAGAATATCATCCAATTCGCCGATGATTCAACACTTATATCCACGTCTAAATCTTTCTCAGACCTACTCACACTTATACAACAGGCTTTTACCTCTGTCAAATCATGGCTTATTAATGCACAATTGATGCTAAACCCCCAAAAAACTAAACTTTTACTTTTCTCAACAAAACCACCCAACATTGACTTTAAAATCCTGGCTAAGGATGGCACAGAAATTGAGCTAGTGAAAGCCAAATTGCTAGGTATAACAATAGATGATAAACTCACATACAAGCAACACATCCTAACCACAATCAAGAAAACCCACTTCAAACTGGGCAAACAATACTGCCACAAACTCTACCTGGATAAATATTCCAAAGTAAAACTAGCCAATACCCTGCTCATCCCCTCCCTTTTATATGGTAGTGACATTTTCACTAACCTGCACACAGCCTTTAGTAATAAATTACAATCATGTTATAACAAAATAGCCAAATTCCCCTCCGGAAAACCTTACCGCTCTCATCACTGCCATGCCATCACTGAACTAAGATGGCTAGAGTTTTCCCACCATCTACAATACACCCATCTTACCTTAGCCCACAAACCAATTTCTAAACCAAATGACTGCCCTGCCTTTAACTCAATCTTACAAACACCCCCCCCCCCACTAGAACACTAAGATCTTCCTGTAAACTGATGCTCACAGTAACCAAAACCAACAAAAGAGCAGGACAATGCCTGTTCTCTCATACCATAGCTAAGCTATGGAATAACCTTCCATCTGAAAGAACCCAAACTGACCACCCAAAAACTTTTAAGGCAGCCCTAAAAACACATTATCTAGACAATCCATCCTGTACCTGCCTTAAAAACAAACAACCTTAAACACTATACTTCACCAAATACTACAATGACAAAATCTTAGCAAAAACCCAGTCTTCACATTTATTAGCATATTCTTACTATATAGGAGACTGGAATCTCACCAAAGATTGAAATGATATAACGCTACTATTCAATTGTAAACTTCTTGTGTTATTGTTTCACCTGTCATATCTTCAATGTTGTATATATATTCTATGTTTGTTTTTCCTGTCATATCAGTAACATTGTCTCATTGTGTTTAATTATTGTTCCATTTGTATCTTGCTTGTGGAACTTTTCTCCCTGGGCCTCCACTGAAAATGGGTCTCTGACCCAGTGGACTTTCCCAGTCAACAAATGTTAATAAATAAATAAAAATAAATAAAAAAATAAATAAATAAATGTATATCTCTTCCTATACAACCTGCATGGACCCTTCAGTGACCAACTGAGGACATGGACATTTCACAAGCCACTGCCTCTAGAATATGCCCAAGGTTGTAGTCATAGTGTTCCTACATGTGAAAAAGCATACATGGTTAATTAGCACAACACAGCAGACATCTAATACTAAATGTGTCTTCTATAACATCATCTATCTGCTTGAGCTACTGGATATCACCAATTACACATGTGTAGCAATCCTTGTCCCTCGCTGGCTCACAGTTACAAAGATCTGTTTTGTAAACAGGGAGGACTGTCAATCTGTGGACTGCCAAGTAGTATGTAACATGTGTGGGATCATAATCATGTCAGCACAGTGTCCAGACAATTTACTTGACTCACACATATGACATACATCACAGTTATTTTGCCACTTCTTGCAAAGTGAAATACTACATCTGCAAGTGCTGGTCTTGAGCAAGCAGTAAGTATACAACTTCATTTAATGTGAGTGAAAACATAGCACCCCCCAAAAGAATGTACTGGAAGTCTTACTTATAATGCCTGCATAGAATCCACAGCTAGTCCTAAAATGCCAGTATAATATCACATATGCACAACCCCATAATATTGTTGACCATGTGTTTGGCCTATTCAAAGTCCATTTTCACTGCCTTGAGAGGTCTTGGAGCACTCTGGTACAATTCAACCATAGCCTTCAAGATGCTTTTAGCATATTGTAGTCTTCATAATATGCTGGTGAGGAGACAGGCTTCCAGGCCCAAGAATACTAGAATCATCAGGCTGCTCAAGCACATATGCATCAGTGCAGGTGCAGAAACATCAACATCCTATGACAGTGCATTGGAACATTGGCAAACAAAATGTCATGTGACCACTTCCACAGACTACAATGGGTGCAATATGACAGCACAGATTTAGTGGCAATGTCTAGCTGAGAACTATGGCAACAATGAGCATGCAGTAACTGTGTATTTTCAGCCAACACAAACATGATGCAAGCAGTGTTAACATCATGATATGCTGGCCAGTGCTTGGTTGAGCCACACTGTGTATCACACATTCCCATATTTATCACACAAGAAGGAGAATGGTATGAGTCATCATCATCATCATCATCATCATATGTACAGGTTGCTGGGAGCACAGTAAGAAATTTTGATACACACACACACACACACACACACACACACACACACACACACACACACACACACACACACACACACACACACACACACACACACACACACACACACACACACACACACACACACACATATGAGGTTGGGGACATACCAAAGTGGTAGAGATGGAGGTCTTGGGGTGACAAGAGCTTAATTTCATTGACAGTTTCTTCCTGCAATGGGGTGTGGGGTGTCCCTACATGACAGTGACCTGTGGCCATTATGCTGGGTTGCTGTCCTAGGGCTTGGAGTGACCTCCCCAAAAGGTTGGTGTTGGACTGTAGGACCATGGCATGTTTGGAGTCTGCTCATGAAGTGTCCTGTTATTGAAGGCTGACAGCCATGTAATGTAATGGTGAGGAGATGTATTTGGACATGCATGTGTTAGAGGCAGAAAGACACTGATGTTGAGTATTATCTTGCCTTCATCAAGAAGGGTGCCTAAATACAAAGACAAGATAATTGGATTTAATAATTGGCTAAGAAGTTGGTGTCATTCTAAGGGGATCCTGTATAAGTCAGCATGAGATGATGTGGTAAATAAGACTTCCTGTTTTGCCAAAGATGGCTTAAACCTGTCGTACCAGAGTTTCCACATACTGGCTAAAGCCTTTGCTGCCCCATAGTGCCTTTTTCAGGCACAACCCTCTTACTGGACATTCCCACATAGAAAACTCAAACTCAAATGTAGACAACATCAAGGTGGTACTACTCAATGCTAGGAGTCTTGAAGTTGAGGCCCTTCTGCAACTTGAACACATTCATGTTTGCATAGTTACAGAGACAGTTTCAATGCAATGACAGCACTCCTTCTATACCAAGGTTTAGCAGCTTTCTTGCCTTCAGACCCTTGGGAAGCTGTGTTGGAGTACCTATATTTGTTAGAAATACCAACCCTAACCCTAATGTGGAACTTGTGGAGATACTAATCACCATTAAAAAATCCAACTATTACTTTGTTACTAGCTACAGATCCCCACTGATGTTACACAAAGATCACAGAAATTGCCTCAACACCATTGAAGCATTAAATATCAAACCAAATACCTTCTTACTAGGGGAATTTCAATTAGCAAAACATGGATTGGCACACTTACACCTCTAAAAATCATCATACTTAGTGTTTCCTATATTAGCAGACAGATTTAGTGCTAACCTGACCACTTCCACTCGCATTGTTTTCTCCCGGTTTCACTGAGAATTTTGTTTCCTATGTAATTGAAATACATACTCCTCTAAGAGGTGCACACTGTGTGACCATATTTCCATTACACTAGCCACAACTAGGACCAACTATGATAAACACCGCCACCTGGTGGTCTAATAATTTATTATATCTGGTAACCCTAAACTCGCAGCTATCGGGAGTTTAACTCCCTTCTGCAGTAATAACATAGTAGCCAAACTCTGATATCTCTTAGCTTCTGTGAACTGATATTGTTTTATATCTGTTCTCCCTCATATAGTCAGCTGGAATTTGCTGCCTACCACATTATTTAAAGCTATTTTTATGTCTAGATATCCCCTAATAACTGCTCCCACTCCCTCCTAGCAAATAAACCAAGCTACTCCACATGCTACTAGTGTTTCACTTACTCCTGTTTATCTCTTTTAGTCTACAGTGCATTCACTGCGTCGGGAATTAAATCACCCGCCGTTGAATACTGCAAGCTGAAAACCTCCAAACACATAATCAGAAACCAGCTCTTTTATAGACTTTTAGGTTGTTATTTACCACTGTTACTGTTTTTCAGCAGGATTGGTAGCAGACAAGGTTTTATCTGCAGTTGGGTCCTGTCCTGGTAGCTTTTTGCCTATCACCTCTGTAGCCATAACCAAGTAGGAAAGTCCCTGGGCACTGTTATAACATTAGTTGTCAATACTCTAACGTGCTCCTAGTTCCCCCTTGTTTTTTACAAGCCCACCTCTGCTCTTGCTGGTCCCCACATTCATCTGCTTTTGAAGCATTACAAGTGGCTTCTCTGCATACAAATATCAGACAAAAGGATAGTATAATTAAAACATTCCCTCTTCAAGCTTACTGACTATTTATTGATGCTCCTTACCAGTGGAACTTGGTGCTGCCCTGCTCCATTTGCCCTCGCTTATGCTCGGGCTCACTCATCTCCACTTCCCTGCCCCGCTACCCCTAGACTTATACCTGTCTCCTCTCACCAAGGCTTCAACCAATCACACATTAGAAAATCCCTCATCATTAACCTATCCCACATATATACCTCCCACCTACAAATATGATACCCTCACATGATCATAGGCTAACCGCTATCCTTACAAGCAATCTCACTATCCTGCTTATCTGAACTTTAACACATTACCACACCTCCTACCATACCAGATGTAATACCACCTATGCAGCCCCAACAAAACAAACCTCCACTCATATTCCTCACATAGCCTACACATATATCCAAGCCTATACCATCACATTACTGTTGCACCTAATGCAGTCAGATTCCTCTCAACCATTCCTAGGTCACCAACTGCAAACAAGTCTATTGCCATCCTAACTAAACTCACCAAACTCTTATACCATATAGACCGCCAACTGATCCTGGCAGGAGACATACACCCAAACCCAGGGCCTAACCCTATACAAAATACCACACTTAATTCATCCCTTTCCTCCAGCCAATTACCCATTACTAGACAAAAAAACAGCCTATTAATACTGAGTTTAAATATTCGGAGCATTACCAATAAGTTACACTTACTGCATGCATTGCTATCCACTTACTCCCCTGACATACTCTGTTTAACTAAAAGCTGGTTAAAGCCCACAACAGTTGACAATGAGTTCCTTCATACTGGATACAACGTACTACGCCACGACAGACTGTCTAAAAAAGGGGGAGGGATAGCATTACTTTATTAAAACAACCTAAAAATAACCACTATTAATCCTCAAATCCCTCCCTTCAATAATTCTGAACTTCTCCTAGCTAAACTTAAATTTAGCGACAAAAAAACAGTCAGTGTTATCACATACTACATACCACCAGGTAACAATATTCCCTCCCTAGGAGTCTTCTTACAATGGACAAGTCAAAACTTGCCTCAGGAAACTTGGTGACTTTAATATGGGCTGGAACACATGTTCAGCTATAAACCCCACTAACCATGTTAACCTCTACAGCTTCTCTCAAGTCATCCCTATCAAGCACTAGACTAGAAACGCAAAAATCAATGAAAGCCCCCTAGACTGGATCTTAATAAATAAGACCAACACCTCTTACCAAGCAGGCATCCTTCCGGACACCCTTAGTGACCACCAGCCTACCTTCTTACTAAAATTCAAAACCCAGGCCAACCCCACCCCTCATTACAAGCTACCTGGAACACAAACAGCTTCAACCCTAACAAATCCAAACTTGAGCTAAAGCACCATAACTGGAACATACTAAATGTATTACCCCTAGAAGAAGCAGTAACTCAATTCAGTAACACTTTCCTAAAAATCCTAAATGCCCATGCTCCAGCTTGTACCACTAAACTCAAAGTGAAAACAGCCCCATGGATTACCAAAGAGACTAAAAATAAAATAGCACTAAAAAAAGAGCCTGGAAACATTGCAGAGCCGCAAAAACTCCAGCAGCTAGGAACAATTCCAAAAACTTAGAAATGAAACAAAAAAAGCAGTTTTCCTAGATAAAAAAAAATATTTCATACAGCTGCAAAACAGGCATCAAAACAACCCCCAAAAATTCTGGGCAGGAATAAATAAACTACTTCACCCCAGCAAACCCTCCACCCCATCTCCTACCTCCATGAGTGAAATCACGACTATACCTGATACGGACAACAAATACTTTATAGACACTATCTCCAATCTTGTTCAACAGCGGCCCACATCCACCACCACTAATTGCCCTGATCCTGTAGATAGACCTAAAACAACTTTCCATTTTCAACCCATCCCTACAAATACAGCATCCATGGGACAGGACAACATCCCAGGCTGCGTTTTACATGAACTTCAGAATGAACTGGCTCCCCACCTAAGCACCATGTTCAATCATAGTCTCACGTCAGGCTTTGTGCCCACTGAATGGCACACAGCAACAGTTATCCCACTCCACAAAGGGGAAGTCACCACTGATCCTGGGAACTATGACCCTATTAGCCTTGACAAGCCTGGTCTGCAAGGCCATGGAATGTATCATCATGGAACTCATAAACAAAGACATTGGTAACCTCCAAACTCTGGACCCCACCCAGTTCGGGTTTGTGAAAGGCAGATCATGCCTTCTGAACCTGATCAACTTCTTTGAGGCAGTCACCAAAGCCATAGACAAGGGTATGGTGGTTCACACAGCCTATCTTGACCTTGCCAAGGCTTTCGATACAATCCCCCATTCTGGAATTATAGCTATACTCACTAAACTAGGTATAAATCTCTACATCACAAGATGGGTTGCCAACTGGCTCACTGAAAGAACCCACACTGTAAAATTGCAGACTCCAAATATGACTTCAAAGCAGTGATAAGTGGAGTACCACAGGGTTCAGTCCTGGGACATCTCCTGTTTGGTATCTACTTCTCTGACATATAGGCTGACATAGAAGGTCTCTGGCTAATGAAGTTAGCAGATAACTGCAAACTAGGAGCCATAGTCGAGTCCCCAAATGATGTGGACATCCTACAGAAGGGTCTCACTGAGCCAGATGCCTGGTGTCAGAGGCATGGCCTCAAGCTCAATGCCAAAAAGTGCATTGTCATCCCCTTTGGTAAAAACGTACCCATGAACTACTGCATAACCAGCAGTCTACTTAATGCCAAATGTGTGATAAGAGACCTTGGGACCCAGGTGGACAGTAGTCTCTCCTTTGATAATCACATCACCACAGTAGTAAGGAAATCCTTCTGTGTGGCACACCTCATCATAAAAGGGTCCTCATCCAGGAAAAAAGAGGTAATTATTCCCCTCTACTCGGTACTCATTAGACCCATTATAAAGTACAACACCCCTTTTGTAATGTACCTCTCAAGACATCTGCAGCAGCTGGAAAGGCCACAGAAGTACCTCACAAAAAGGATTACTGGCCTCCAACAGATGCCCTACACTGACAGTCTCAAAAAACTCCAGCTTTACTCTGTAGCATATCGCCTACTCTGAGGAGATCTCTGCCTAACATATAAAGCTATGTTAAACCTAGAGTGTTGGACATACTACACCTTAAGAAATCCTAATCCATCCGAGCTACATGCTCTAGGAACCTAAACCTTGTCACCACAATAAACAGGACATGCTGGAGGGATAGATTCCTGTCCCAGAGACTTCTTATACTCTGGAACAAGCTACCCATCTATGTCAAGCAAAGTTCCTCATTAGAACTCTTCAAGAAAAATCTTGATGAGTGGATGGGAAATAGGGAATACACCCCGGGGATCACTTCTGTGGCTCTGCTCGACAGGGGCACAGGAAATTAACTTTCTAGGGTGGCATAAGCCAGGGAACCTTGTTGGCTAGGCTTAATTAGGCCCTTGGGTCGATAGCCTAGTACCTACCTATGAACCTATGAACCTACGATCTATGTCAAAAGGTTGCTAACACTTAAACCTACTACACTAGCAGCTGATGGCATCCCTGCTGAATACCTTCAGTTGGCTGCCAGTGAAATCACCTTCTCAATATCTATCCTTCTAAACAGATCTGTATCCGAAACCGCCATTCCACCCATTTGGAAGACCTCCTATATCATCCCCCTAAACAAAGGCAGTACCTCCACCGACCTCAATAACTATCGCCTCATAGCCATTCTGTCTCCACTAGCTAAAATACTTGAAAAATGTATACACCGCCAACTTATGCCATATACCTACTCAACAACCAACTTCTCTCTCCTACGCAGCATGGATTTCAGCCTGTTCATAGCACCACCACTGCCCTACTTTCTTTCGCAAACCTCTTCAACAAAACAAACACACAGGCAATCTAACATCTGCCATATTCTTGGAACTGTCAAAGGCTTTTGATATAGGCAACAATCTTAAACTAGTACAAGCCCTTACTGGCCTTGGCGTTAGTAACCAAGCATTAGCTTGGTTTCAGAACTATTTACAAGGAAGACAACAAGCAGTTCGGTGGGACAACAACTTATCCACACATGGCTACCCATCACCACAGGAGTCCCACAAGGTTCCAATTTAGGTCCCGTCATATTCTCCAATAACCTCCACAGCTATCAGTTATCCAATAACCTCCACAGCAGCTGTCAAGATGCAACAGTTATACAATACACTGATGACTCAACACTTGTCTGTTCAGCCAATGATCCACAGAAACTCCTCTCTATAACCAAAAAAGCCTTCCATACCACTGAAAACTGGTTTCTAAACAAAAACCTAATACTAAATCCCAAAAAGACCAAATTGTTGCTATTTAAATCAAACTAATCTGACACAATACCCAACCCATTTAATATTGTGCCCAGGGATGTGAGTATCATCTCCCCAGGCACTCATACTAAACTGCTAGGTGTGACCATTGATAACCTCAAATTTGATCAAAATATAAATCAAACTATTAAAAACATCCACAAAAACTGGACAGTCTATATAAAAATAAATAATATCTAATCCAACCTGCCAGGGTAACTATTGCTCAAACTCACCTCCTTTCCACACTTTTCTATGCCTTATCCAGTTTCACCAACCTACCCAAAACCAAAATTGCCCAGCTCAACACCTGTTACAATCAAATTGGCAAATTTGCTACCAGTGCCCCCTACCAAGCCCACCACTGTCATTCCCTAAAACAATTTGAATGGTTTGAATTCCCTAATCTCCTAACCTTCCATCAGTTTTCCTTTGCCCACAATCTCATTCTACTCCCAGATGAAACTCCAGCACTGGCCAGTCTACTAGAGCTACAAACTAATCCTAGACAACTTCACTCTGGTAATAAAAAGCTAATCAAGGTCACCAAAAGCAATAACACAGCAGGGGACTCTCTCTTCCCTAATTACATAGGTAAAATTTGGAACACCGTACTTTCTGCTATTACCTCAGCAGACTCAAAGCTTACATTTAAAAGACTCCTCAAAGAACACCTAAAACTCACATGGATATGCTCATGCTCCCCACCAAACTGACCTCCCCAACCATACCCACCCTCTTTCCCTTTCTCTTACTCCCTGTCTTAGCTATACCACTAAGAGGAACTGCAGCTGTTTTACCCTTTAGCTTCCTCTCAGTGTCACCTCTGCATCTGGCCCATTAGCTAGTTCCTATGCAGATAGTGGCACTAAAACACTGCTAGGACACTCTTACAAACCTTTTATAATTTTCTTTCTTTCTACATCTTTACACCTGCTTTTTCCTTGCTTTCTTACCTAATCTTTATATCCTACCACTTAACTCTGTTGTTTCACCTGCTACTATACACCTGACTGTGTCTAACTTGCACACATCCCAACTGTATAAAGTAAAAATAATGCAACTTCTAGACACAAAGTTAACTTATGTATCTTATTCTGCATTTCCTGTTATGTATTGTCTCATCTAATTCTAAAATTGTAAAAGATGTGCACATTCTGTGTAACTCTGTTTATTTTAAGCTTTGTAACTATGTACCTATGTTAATTTTAAGCTTTGTGTTATCTATGTAAATTTGCATGCTTCTGTATACTCTTAATATTTGCTTGTAATTTGATCTGTGTAGCTTTTCTACCCCCGGGCCTCTGCTGAAAATGGACATGCATCCAGTCAGACTTTCCTAGTCAACAAATGTAAAATAAAATAAAATAAAATAAATAAATAAATACCTTAGACCAAGTCTTAGATTTCATGTGAAAGGCTATAAAAATACTTCCATGTGACCAGACAACATACCAGGCTGCATTCCCATGAGTCACTTAAACTGCTCGACCACAGCCTTTCTACAGGGTTTGTGCCTGATGCATGGAGACTTCCTTTCACAAGGGCAGGCCCTGTGTAGACCTGAGTAATTATAAAGCCATGAGCCTCACCAGTCTTCAATGCAAAGTCACAGACAGTATCACAGCAGAACTCGTTTATGAAGACACGGGCAACTTAACTGATCTAGATCCCAATCAGCTGGGTGTTGTGTAGGGCAGGGCCTGTCAACTGAGACTAGTAAGCTTTGAAAAGGTTAAGAGGTTGTGGACAGTGGTTATTATGTGCACATTACTTATCTTGACCTTCGCAAAGCATTTGATGCTATCCCTTGTGCTTAACGTAAGCTCCTACATTTTCAGCTGGATTGCAAATTACCATCCAGACCAAAGGTTAAAAGGTCACACAGACAAACTATTCAGAAAAAAACTGCTAGAAAGACACAGCTGAGCTAGAGTTTTCAATAAGCCACTGAGCCAAATTCTAAACCTCTTGCAATAAGACTCATTGGCTATATGCAAATGACTCATTAATGAAGTATCATTGTTTCAGCTTCATGCCTATGGACTGCCCATGAGTTTTTACCTTTTTAAGTATTTATGACTATATTCAGGGCAATAAAGCCAAGCCCCACTAACTGTATATATATGGCCATTTCTGCTGTCTGCTTGCTTATTTCTTTGCTTATTTTGCCATTGTCAATACAGTATAAGTAGAATTCTTGTCTATACCTTAGAAATGCAGAGCTTAAAATCAAGCCTGATGTCCATAAACATTAGGGTACCTGAAAATTATGCCAGACCAGGCTAATTGGTTGCATTTAAGCTTAATTACCATATTATATCTGGAGCGTTTCTCTCTGGGCCTCCGCTGAAAATTGGCTCGTTCCAAGTTGGACTTTCCCGGTTTACAAATGTTAAATAAATAAAATATGAATTCACAGGCATTTAAATGTTCCTCTGTCATTTTACCCTGGGGATCCTTTTTAACTTCTTCAATGACTAAAAATCTAAATGTATGAGAATTAAAAAACATAGTGTGCTTATACATAACAACTATTTTGATTTTCCTAATGTCCAATAAATGCTCATAAACACGATCCTTGAGCCTTCTGGAAGTTTTCCCCACATAATAAGTGGGGAAAAAAATAGCTTGCACTATTAAATCCTATTTTAAAGTTGAAGCACTTGATAGTTTGTGAATTTCATTGGTCAACTTTTATCATGTTATTGGTTTTGTATGATATTTAAATAGGATTTCTGTTGGAGTGTTTTTAGTTCTGATGATATTCTGAAAACAGTAAGAATTAAAGCGCTTAACCTTTTGAATCCAACTTGTGCTTGTATTGCGATTGCTGGCTTTGTGTTGTTCTCTACTGGTACTGCAACAGATGTTTGTTCTTTCTTGGTTCGTTTTTCACCTGGTTGGGTTCTCAGTCAGGATTGTAAAGGGCCTTATGACCCCTTCTGCTCCCTTAAGTTAAATGTATATCAAAATGATCTCACTGTTTTCCATTCCTTCATGGCAGATTAAAGTATAGTGGTGAATTAATCCATATGTGTGGATACCTTAGGAAATCTTGTAGTCTTAGATAATAGGAGTGGTGTGTTTTCTAAGTTTCAAATAATGGGATGGTGTATTTTCTAATTTTTAACTTTGGACTTCCTTAGTATGCTACTTTTATGTCATTCTACAGAAAGCGTAAGCAAATTCCTACCATACATCTGCCTACCCTTGCATGGCTATTGAACAGGTCATGGGAGTCTGCCAGTATGGTCTAAATATGTTTTCTGTAGACCTGGAGAAAACAATGACCACCGAGACTGTCATGATCAGTCAGATGAGCTATAACAATAGTGGGTCCTAGGATAACTTCTGTGTATCATTCTGCCTCTGTATTTGCAGAGCAAGAGTTGTGACATAATTCTCAGTATTGTCAGAGATATTTAAGGGTAGCATAGGATTCAAGCAAGAGTATGGCTTGTTTATCCTCCTGTTCATGATGTAGATAGACAGGATATCAAAGCACAGGTCAGTTTTAGAGAGCTTCTCATTTGGTGATGTAAGGGTTACATCTAATATTTGCAAATGATGATAGCCTCTTGACATCACATGACCACCATATTCAGAATGCAATGCATTGGAGTGGTTCACTGATGACTGTGATAAAGTTAGGATGAAGACCAGAACTCTAAAGTCAGAGTTCATGGTTATGACTTGGAAAAAATATATTGACCTTTGCAGCATAAAGGGAGAAGCTACCTAAAGTGGAGGGTAGAGGGATGTGGGGAAACTGGTCAATAGATGGGGCAATAGTGGTAGTATTACACTTTACCAGACTGTGGTGGTGAACTGAGGCAGAGGATGAATATCTTAATTTACCAGTTAGTCCTGGTCCCTATCCTCAGCTATGGTCCTAAGCTTTGAGTGAGACAATGGCAATAGAAGTGAGAGCCATCTGTAGGGTGGGTGGGCTCATGCTGTCTAATATAGTGATGATCATGGCAATCCTGAGGCTCTTGGAGTGAAGCTACTGTCCCTTAGGATTTAAAGATGTAAGTCTATATAAGATATAAGTTCATGTATTTATTGTTGACTAATTTCGCTAAATGGGCATTGCTATTTGTCGATAATAAGTATGTTGAAGACCTGGCCTTCTCCAACCTAAGCCAGAGACCCATGCTAATGATGAGAGCAGTGCATGTACCCCATTTAGTTCACTGACAGGATGGGGCTTCAAAGTGGGCAATGTGGTGGTAAAGGCAGTGCAACAATGCCACTTGGATTGGAGTCTACTACATAGGAGGAGGAAAGGCTAGAAATGGCATGGAAATTATGATGAGGGACAGGCTTCAGAAGGCAGGGATGGTAAACTTTCATATATACATAAAATTATCAGACAAGAAACTTTTACACAATGTATTCATACTGGAATTATTTCACCTCTATTGGGGGGACCCACCAACTCAAACAGAATATATATATATATATATTATCTGAACTGCTACATCTTCCATCCATTCCAGACTTTATAGACTTTATACATTTTTTTTTTCATATTTTTTTTTTATTGATGATTGATAATAAATAAAATAAATAATAAAGAAGATGTGTAATGTAATGTGAAATTATTGCTGGACTATATATGATATGTATGAATGTTGTATGAGTGAAAAAGTGGAAAAGAATAGTTAATGAATTTTTGCAGGCTTTTTTCGTTCAATGAATTTAAAAATGTTATGAATATAATGTGTCATGGAAATAATAAGCACAATTAGAATGAGAACAACACAAAAACATCACATTTTATTGTATGGGATAATTTACAAAAAAAAATAAAATTCTAATTTAATTAGCACAGTATTTTTAGTTTAATTAATTGTATGATCTGATTGTAGTGGATGTCTTTTGTTTACTTTTTTTTGTTTGTTGAATATTATAATAATACCTATTTTAATTATTTGTATAAATTTATTGTTTAATTATTATATATGTTAAAACAATAAACTTGTTTTGAGAAAAAAAAAGAAGGCAGGGATGTGATCAGAATTAGTGAAAGACTTATGGAAATCAGACTACAGTGTAAGTATAGGGCAGTATTCTTAAACTATGCCCCTCTGCAGAGATGTAATAATGAAAAAAGGAATGCATTCAGACAGCCATTGCAGGACATACTAGATAAACATGAGCTGGTGTTGATAATGGGTGACCTGAATCCACATATTTAGACAGACAGAATAGGATATGAGGACTGCCTTGGTCCACATGGGTGGGGCAACAGGAATAAAGAAAGAGAGGCTACTCTAGACTTCTGTCTGTTAAATGGCTAGATGGTGGCCAATACATGGTTCAGCAAGATAGACGGTTACAAGATCCCATACAAAAAGTGACTAATATGCAACTCGGGTAGACTTCCTTCTAGTAAGGAAAACGCACTTGGTTAGGGGTCTTTATTAGAAGACCGAAGATCCATTTGAGCGAATCTGAAAAGAGAGACACATATTGCGTGAACTACGGAAACGGCGAACGTCCAAAACCACGAAAGTCGAAATGTCGATTTGTCATGGTTGACCTGTCTGCAGTATAGCTCCGTAAGGTAAGTGTGTGATAGTTATGGATCTTAGAGTTAGGGTGCTGGTTAAGGTAAGTGCATAGATAGGTATTGTATGTAAGGTTTAGTGTAAGGTTAGAAGTAGGGTTTTAAGTGTATGTGTGTGGATTATTTGTTTTGTTTGGGTATATCTCCGTAGGGTAAGTGTGTGATAGTGTATGTATGTGGTTTATTTATTATGTTTGGGTAGGTAGTATGTAGTGGGCAGTGGGGCTGGCCGACTCTGATGATTCGAGATTTTAAATTTTGTGGTTTAGGGATTTTGGCGTATTTGTGGTTCGGGCTATATGTGTTGCTGTTGTAGTATTCGCTCAAAAGTGTTTTTTGGTTTATAATACAGACTCCTTGGTTATAATCAGTGATTGCAAAGTCATCCCTATTAAAACAGTCAACCCCCAGCACAAATCACTGATTGTCACAATTAGCTATAAGGAATGGTCAGAGAAAGGTGTAAGGTCAACAGAGACTAGGCTGTAGGCCTGGCAGTTGATTGGAGAGAAAGCACAGGAGTTCAAGGAATTACTCGGTACCTCTAGACAGCAGCTTCTGAATGAAGAAAACCCCAAAGAAGCTGTACTATCCCAGATGCAGCCTATGATGAAAGAAGAGGAGGAGCCCACCCTAGAAGACGTAAGAACAGCACTAAGGAAAATGAAGTCAGGGAAAGCAGTAGGCACTGATGAAGTCACAACAGATTTGATCAAGATGTTGCGTGAGTTAGCGGAGAAATGGCTCCTGAGGATACTCATATCAGTATGGAGAGAGAAAGGCGTATCCTAGAGAATAAGCATACTAGTACCAAAGTACAAAAATAGAGGACATCCACAACTGTGGGCAGTACAGGGGTATCAAACTCCTGTCACATTGCATGAAAGTTCTGGAGGTGGTGACTGATAAACAATATGCAGAGCAGTAGAAAATAAGATGGGACATGAGCAGTTCAGATTCAGATCAGGGTGCAGTGCAACCGACCCAATGTTTGCAATAAGACAGGCAACTGAGAAGAAGCTATAGATGAGGAAAGAGTCCAACTGGGCATTCCTAGACTTAGAGAAAGCATATGACAATGTCCCAAGAAAGCTGATTTGGGCAGTCTTCCAGTGGTTCAAAGTCCCAGAAACACTGCTAGAATTAGTGCAGGTTATGTACAAAGACACAATGACACAAGTATGAACAGTGATTGGTCTCTCATTGGGTTCTGAACAGGAGTGGGTGCGCATCATATTTCAGCTCTGAGCGCACTACTGTTCAGACTGGTGACAGACTACATTAGCAAATGGGTCAGAGCAGAGAGATCAACAAAGCTGCTGTATGCAATGTGGCATTACAGACAGACTCTGACTAAGCAAAAACCTCAGCAAAAGATAAGGGAATGGAATGCAAAACTGAAGGCACATAGGATGAAACTGAGTACAGATAAGACAATTGTAATGACAACAAATGAGGGAAGTCAAAGGATGCTGATAATTGAGATAGTAGGGAAAATAGTGTAACCAGTTAACAGCTTAAAGTATCTGGGAGGGGTGGTTAAGGAGAAGGGAAGTCTGAATGAGGAGGTCAAAGCTAGAATCAGAGGAGCTGCAGCAAAACGGCACATTGTCAGGTATAGTGTATGACAGAAGAATGCCAAAGAAGTTGAAAAGTAAGGTGTACAAAACAGTGGTGTGACCAGTACTACTGTATGGTACGGAAACCTGAGCAGTAAAGGCAGAGCAGATGAGAAAGCTAGAGTTGATGGAGATGAAGTGCCTGAGATGGGTGGTTGGATGCACACTGTGGGACAGATGAAGAGATGAGAACATCAGGGGATAAGCCAAAGTATCTCATATTGCAGAGAAGATCAAAGAGAACAGATTACGGTGGTTCGGACATGTGCAGGAAAGCAAAAGATAATCTGATGAAGAAGATTTGCAACAGAAAGGAAGAAGACAAGGGGAAACAACGGCAACCAGCGAAATGATGGATGGATTTTGTGAGAGAAGATCTGTGGCAGTCAGGCATGAGTGTTGAAGAAGGCAGTAGTGTGTCATTTAAATCAAGAGAGATGGCGACAGTGAACAGGGCACCCCGATCCCATGTAGAAAAATGGGAAAAGGAGCTTGGTGATGATAATGATGGTGATCCAGATTTCTCTTAAATCACAACAATGCTATAATAAGACAGCTAAATCTGCAGCTAACCTGCCACAAAAAGCTCATCATTGCTCTGCATTACTTGCTCCCAGCTGGTTAAACCTCCCACATCAGCTAGCCCATGCCCAACTTCTTCTAACCCATACAACACTAAAAGAACTCTCCACCTGCCCTTCTGTCTCCTCAGTGCTTCATCACTACCTCCCAAATTGCCCTCTGCATTGTGAAGATAAAAACCTGCTTGAAATCTATAAACCAAAAAAAAGTAAGTAGCAAAGTTTATACTCATACTGCATATCAAACTATTGTACTCTGTTCTAAATTCAATCAGAACTATACCTAACCTTCATCTACTTAAGTCTTCTGTCAAAGAATTTCTGTCTAACTCATGTCTCTGATTATGATCTATATTAACAAATACTTTACATTCTTACTAACCTAACCCGTCATCATACTATCAATCGAGCTAGTTGTCTATTCTATCTATACCTTTCAACAACTGCCCTCTCCCCACTCTTAGGGTGGGCTTGTATCTTTCTATTTCCTAGCATAGAAAACCATACATCTAATACTTTTGTATATACTGATTGTCACATTTAATTGTCGTTCTTTTATTTTTTTTTTTATTTTCACTGGCACCTCCTCGTGCATTACTGTATCCTATGTATTCCACTGTCAAACTGTATGTATAAATGCTTTTTAATTACATTTGTACTAGTGTTTTATTTGATGTTATTTAACCCTCTGGAGCTTTTTCCTCCCTGGGCCTTCTCTGAAAATGGGTATTTATTACGTCAGACTTTCTCAGTAAAAAAATGTAAATCAATAAATAAATAATGATTCAGTGGAATGTGAAACTGAAAGAAAAATACTTACATAGTAGAAATGTTTTAACGTACCATATAGTAAAAAGGTTGTTGTTTGTCTTTCGGCTTTTCCCAGTTAGGGGTCACCACAGCGGAACTCTGGTCTGCTAATAATTGGCAGTAGGTTTTTACGGTGCCGAGTTGCCAGCTCGATGCCCAACCTTCAATGAAGGCACACCCATTCACTCATGTCTTTCGGAATGCCACTCGACCGCGGGGAGGACATGCAGACTCCACACAGAAGGCACTCCCCACACTCCAGCCGAGAAATGAACGGGAGAACCTCTTGCTGTGAGGCAACAACGCTACCACTGCACCACCGCGGCATATAGTAAAAAGGTATATATGCTAAATAGATACATTCTAGGAAACCTGCTTCCTAGAAGACCTAGAGGAGTTTATATGTTTCAAGAAAAAATAAAAAAGGAGTTGCAAGAAATGTTTTTCAGTTTTATGTGTTTTTTGAAATTGAATCCTATTAAAAAAGGAATAATATAAAAAGAAGAAGAAGGGGAATAGGTCTGAAAAATATTTTTTTTTTAGCATTAATGCGCCTGCTTTGGTTTATTAATATTGTGAAAAACAGAATAAAACAGTGGGAAATTGTTTTATGGGAGGTATGAAGAAACATAGAAACATGTAAAAAGGAAAAGAAGAGATAAAAAAGATATTATGGAAAGAAAGGAATATGTAAATAAGGTAATGTTACTGAAATTAAAAATTGGTGAATGTAGTAAGAAAATAAATGCGTGGTATGCAAAAATATGCAATATTTTGCTTGTATAAACACAGAGTGATTTATCAGATGATGTTAGAAATGCAATAAAACGAAGATGGAAAAGATCTGAAGATTTTTATGAAGCTGAGGACTTTTTATGGAGGATTTTGTTGAACAAAATACCCGTTATAGGAAATATGAAATATAAGCAATAGAAAAAAGAATGTGTTATGACTGCAAGGTACAGGAAACTGGAAAACGTTTTTTAGGATGTAAAATGAATCAGACTTTTTGGGAAAAGCTTAAAAATGTAGATAGCTCAGAAGGTTTTAAGAAACTAAATATGGAAATGATGTTGTATGGTAAATATGAAAAAGGAAGGGTGGAGGAAATTGTTAAATGGGGTAAAGTATTACTTATTACAATTTAGATATTGTGGAAAATAAGGTGCAAAGAACTATTGTATAGCAGAAACAGAAGGAACAAGAATGTATTTGCAGAAATAAGAAAGCTGTGGAAAAAAACATTATGGGGGATAGATAAAAACTATGGAAAAAGACATTATGGAGGCTAGATAAAAACTATGGAAATGGGGATGGAAGAAGTGTATACCTAAATTATGTTGTATTACTAAGGGGAAAAATTATGTAAATAAGAAGGATATGGGGTTCCAGAAATATGTAAATAATGTAGAATAATGTGTAAATGGATATTTTATATTTAATTCTACTGTGGAGCTTTTCTCCCCAGGCCTCCGCTGAAAAAGGGCTTTGCCCCAGTCAGACTATCCCGGTTAACAAATGTTAAATAAATAATAAATAAATAAATAAATAAATATAAAAATAAAGCAACCTCTACTCTCTTCGATAAGTCCCATGGAATTTTTACATCCACAAGAACTACCACTAACCTGAGCAGATGGGCCTTCATTTAAGATCTCATCTGAAAGATGAGACACTCAGGTGTGCAACACCTTCCCCACACCCCCATATGGCACTACTACTAAGTCAGTACTGGAAAATTAATCCAACTATCTGGTGTGTGACTAGATCCCACAGCTTTCTGCACCAAAGATGAACGTGCTACTTGTAGAACTACTGAGACTATTGCATGCAGTCTTCATAAGATTGATTGTCAGGTTTATGACTTACTGGCCTTCAAGAAACTTGATTACCTGTAGTACTTGATTACCTGTAGGACTCTATGTTGATATTTTCTATTTTCCATATAGACACGTGTGTGTGTGTGTGTGTGTGTGTGTGTGTGTGTGTGTGTGTGTGTGTGTCTGTAGACAGATAAATAAATATAGATAGAAATAGCAGGATTGGTTTTGAAAGAAGTTAATGAAGTTAATGACTAACTTCTGTTGACAGTAAGCAGAACTTTATTACATAATACAGGAAGGCATTGTATAAAGTATCTATTATTTTCACATCTTTTAATAGTATTAATATTTATTTTAAGCATTAGATTCTCTGATCTAGTGTTAGTACCAGCAATGTTCGTTTCATACATAGAACCTAGAATAGAACGGGATCAAGCACTGCCTTACAGGGCAGGCAGCCCTTAAACGATATATTTTATCTTAAAGGATAACTTTTAAGTCCCCTATAAGAAGCAAAATGGAATGACAGTTCCTGAAGCCTTTCTGAATAGCTTACATTTTATAACTCTATTTTTTCTAGTCATCAATGTACATTTTCAAGGTTCTTTTTGGTGACTTGCTCAAAGGCTATAGAATATAGTATTATAATCAATAATGGGTCACATCACTGAGTTATAAAGGGATAGAATGATTTGATTTTTCCGGAATGACTAGATATGCTTTTTATAATTAGATGAGCTACATAGTATGCTTTCTTAGTACTGGGAGAGATACATACTTAGCACAGTTTAAATTGTTGTCTCCCTTTGCCCTATTTCTTTAATGATGATGTCACTTATTCTGCAATTGTAATTCGAGTATTTGTTTTCAAACCACTTGTTGCTATATTTATTGACAGCGATGGTGAGGTTAGTACCACTGCACCAGGTATGTGTTTCTTGTAGATCATTTTGGAAAACTTTGGCATCTTTTACTGAAGTATATTACCTGGTTTGCAATCATCTACATATTCGATTATCTACAGTTCAGTTCTCATTTTTATGTCTGAGATGACTAGGCCAAAAAAGTGTCCTCAGTACAGAGCACTGTGTGACACAGCTAGTAACCCTTGTTGAGACAGGCAGGTCCTACCTTTACTTGTTATATTATGTTGCTTAGTGCTTCACCCACTGGATTATGTATGGATTGAACTTTAATCTTAATCATTTGTCAGTTGTTCCATTATGTAAGATAGTGTCAGATATCTTAGCAATGTCAAAATAAGCTATATACACTGTCAGTCCTTCATCAAGTGGTCTTATTATCTTCTCAGTGAATACCACAAAATCAAAAAACAAGCTTTCCATTTAAAACATAACAAACATTGGACCACTGCTGTTTTGTATAAATTACATTCTTGTTGTCTTTAAGATTTTGCATAGAACACTGCTCATGCTGATAGGTTTAAAATATTTAGGCCTGATGTAACACCCTTTGTGTAGTGGTTTCATTACAACCCATTGCTATAAGGCAATGATATGTTCACATGCCATAATTTTATTTAACATGATTGACAGGCAGTTTAGTCAGGTTTTTTCTTGATTGTGTACAGGAAATTTCCAGCTATGTTATCTAGTTCCATGGAACTTGAGTTTTTAATTTTATCTGTGGCTGCAGTTTTCCAGTCTACTGTTAAATAAGGCATGGCTCCCCTGTCGGCATAGCACTCAGCAATATTTAATTGCTTATAATGAAGTTAGCACAAAACATTTTCCGCAAGCACATTCATAATATCCTGTGGCTAGATATCATTTTATTGTTTATTAAGGAATACATATTGCTGCTTTCAACCTTTGAGACAAAGTGACAGTCATAGTTTGGTCTGGAACCTTTGATAAGAGAAGTTGATTAGGTTTTGCACTTTATTTACTTTAGACTTTTTCATGACTAGGGTAATTTTGGAAAGCTTAGTACTACCTCTTTTTTCTGTTGTATTGCATTAATAATTTTGTTATTCTACCAAAGTTTATTTTTTCTTTTTTGTTGAATTTGCATGTATATTTCTGTTGCACCAGTGTATGTTTATTAATGCAGAGGTTTGTCTGAACATATTGTAACCTCTTTGAGACATTGAGGATAGGATCCTAGTCTGATTTTATAAGTATGCCATTTATTGCATCACAGTTTCTAAAGGCAAAGTCTAGGAAAGATTATTTATTTAGTATTGATTACAGAGAGTATAACCATGGATAGGGATAGAAATATCCTGGGTATGCTAGTATGACATTTAAGATATTGTCATTTCAAACTGGATTTTGTACTATTTATTCTAAGGTGTTTTGATCCACATAGTAACTTTATATTTTGATATACTTATTTAATAATGAGCAGTATAGTCTGTCAATATTTGAGTAGTTAAACCTCCCACCAGGATTGCATTTTTGTTTATTTTTATAGGATCATAGGAAGGTACTAGGCTAATGGCCCTAGGGCCCTTACAAGTCTAGCCAAGTTCTACCCCTATTTCCATGATCAGCACCTAATGCCCACATCCAAGAGGGACACAGGTGGAACCCCCGGTTGAATTTACTGTTACCCATCCAGACTGCATTTGAAGAGGGCCAATGAGGTGCTTTGTTTAACATGAAGTGGGAGTCTGTTCCAAAGGTGTAGTAATCTCTGAGAGACAAATCTGTCCCTCCAGCAGGTTCTATTAATGTCACATACCAGGTTAAGGCCTTTAGAGTGAGTAACCTGTGTATCATTTGACTTGTGGATATGCAGCATTTCCAATAAGACAGGGACAGAGATTGCCTTATATGCAAGGCAGAGATCACCTCTGAGTAGTCTGTATAAAACAGAATAAAGTGATAGTGATTTCAGATGACCCACATAGGACAGATGTCGAAGACCTTGAATTTTCCTTGTGAAGAACCTTTGTGGTTTCTCCAATTGCTGTAGGTGCTTGGAAAGGTACATACCAAAAGGGCCGTTGTACTCAATTATTGGCCTGATGTAAGAAGAGTACAGGGAGGTTATAACTTCTTTTTTTCTGCAGGCAATGCCCTTACTTATGAGATAAGTAATATAGAATGCCCTTCTTACCACTGTGGAAACATGGTGATCAAATGTAAGATTGCTGTCAACCTGTGTGCACAGGTCTCTCACCAATGAGTGTGCACTTAGGGCATTACTATCGATATGATAGTTAGCAGGAACATCGCTCATACAAAAAGGGATGATAATACATTTTTTTGCATTGAGTTTAAGGTCATGACTTTGACACCAATCATTTGTTTGTGTAAGACCCTCTTGCAGGATGTTGACATCATTTGGAGAGTCTATGGCCACTCCCAGTTTGCAGTCATCAGCAAACTTTGTCAGCCATAGACCTTTAGATTTTGCTCGTATTTCAGGAGAAATAGATTCCAAACAGTAGAGGTCCCAGGACTGATCCCTGTGGAACACCACTGGTTACAGGTCTGCTGTTGGAGGTGGATTCCCCTATTTTGACTATATGTGTTCTATCAGTGAGCCAGTTAGTGATCCATATACTGATATAAGGGTTGATACCTAGATGGAGGAGTTTGTCAATGATTTCTGAGTGGGGGATAGTGTCAATAGCCTTGGCCAAGTCTAGGTAGGCTATATGCACAGACTTCCCCTCATCCAGGGCCTTGGTGACTGTCTCGAAGAAGTCCACCAGGTTTAACAGACATGATCTTCCTTTGACAAATCCAAACTGAGTAGGGTCAGGTGTTTGGAGATCACATATATCTTTGTTGATAAGGTATGTAATGATTCACTCCATGGCCTTGCACATAAGGCTAGTCAGGCTAATAAGTCTATAGTTCATGGGGTCAGTGGAAGCACCACCTTTGTGTAAGGGAATAACAGTGGCTATTTTCCATTCAGCTTGGATGAAGCCAGTGCTTAGACTATGACTGAAAAGAGTACACAGTGGTGTTGCCAATTCTTGCTGGAGCCCATGTAGGATGCAGCCAGGGCTTTTATCAGGTCCCATAAGTGCTATGTTTTTGGCCTTAGACAGGGTGTTTACAACCTGCTCTTCAGAGGTACAAGGTAGGGGGCATGTTGAAGGGATGTCATGGGGTACATGTGGCAGGGACAGAGGTGTGAAGTTTTTACAGAACCTTTCAGTCAACAGGTTATCTATGTCCACAGGCTCAGTATACATGATATCATTAACTACCAGTTCAGCATAAATCTGGGCCTTTCCTCTTAGGTTACGGATGTAACTAAAGAAAGCCTTATGGCTGTCCTTAGTTGAGGAAGCTAATTTGGATTTGTAGTTTCCTTTGGAGGACTTCACAAGAAGTCTTATTTGCTTGTTTAAGCTGAGGAGGGAGTGTTTCCAGTTTAAGAATCACTCCCTCTTACTGTTAGACAGCAATTTCTTCCTCTTATTGTAAAATCTGTTAATGGCAGTTATCCACTAGGCAGGTTTGCTCTTCCTTGAGGAGCTTGTTTTGGTCCTATCAGGTACAACCTAGTCAATGCAGTTTTACAGGTGTTTGTATAAAGCATTGGTGTAGAACTCGGGATAGTTGCCAATTCCATCTGGGCGGGGGAGATTGCAGTGAAGCTATGTATACCATCCCGTAAAAGGTTATAATCTACTTTGGAGAATTTTTTAGTTTAGTTGTTGCTGGGTGGGGGGTGAGTTGTAATAGTTACTTCATATGACACTGATTTGTGGTCAGTTCTCAGCAGGAGGAGACCTCACAATGGGGGTGCTACAGTAGTCCCCCATATTGGTAAGCACCAGATCTAGGATATTGGCACCCCTTGTGGCAGGTGTCAACCAGCTGGTCCGGAGCATTGGAGTTAACGAAGTCAAGGAAGCTTTGGGCAAGTGAGTCTGAGCACGAGTCATTTACCCAATCAAGGATGGGTAGTTAAAGTCACCCAAAAACCATGGTGTTTGGATGTACCTTGATAGACTCAAGTAGATCCAAATAGACAGAGTGGGTGTCCTGATTCATGGAGGGGGTCCTGTAGCTGGCAGTGACTCGAATAAGTGTCTTACCAACAGTTAATTGCACCTGAAGTATCTCCAGGGAATCATACTGTTAACCAATCTGGAGGTGTATTTATCTTTAATGAATATTGTTACACTGCCTCCTTTAGTTTTCATGCCTTCAGTTTGGGGTCTGAATGTGTGGAAGAAGGTGTAACCTGGTATGCTCTCCACAGCCTAGAACCAGGTCTCCGTGACTGCACAAATGTCTGCGTCTTTCAAGGGGAGGACTGCTTCCAGTGAGTGCAGTTTCATATTAAGACTCCTAGTGTTAACAGCATAAACCTGAGGCTGTCTTTAGATGGAGTTTGTACATTGGAAATTTTGTCCTTGAAACACTGCCTAAAAGAGGCACTATGAGGGTGGCAAGAGCCTTAGCCAGTAGCCAAAATCCCAGGGGTGACAGATGAAGACCATGTCTGGCAAAGCATCAAGGTCTGTTGATCATGTCATCCCAGGCTGACAGATACTGGATCCCCTTAAAATGACACCAGAAACTAAGCCAATTATTGAAGTCAATCATTTTCTGTTTGTAGTGAAGTGTCATCCTAGATGAAGGTAAAATTCTGCTTAAGTCTAGGGACATACCTGCCTGAGACACATAATCTGAGAGCTCAGTTATGTCTGTCTTCGTATAGCCCAGAGAGGTATTTCTCAAGTCGTTCACACCAACATGGACTATGACGGAGTCATAACAGTACCTGTTGTTGAGATACTTGAGTGTATATGTGATATGGCTGATCCCAGCACCTGACAGACAGCTGACCATGACCTTTTCCTTACCCAGCCTGGTGAGAGAGACATCTGTGTGTCTCATGATGGAGTCACCTATGACTAATATGTTCGATTTTGTGTTTTGCCTTAATGTGTATTGTATTCTGTAGAGAAAGTATATGTGTAGCATGCCTGTGCTTATGTTGAGGAGGTCTTTTGTGTTTAGGCATGCTTCTGGTGAGGACCTCTGCATATGTAGGTATGTGTGATATGTGTTTGGGTGGAGTAGGAGGCAAGGTGTGCATGCTGACAACCCGGCTATTGTCATATGTACTTTCTGATGTGTAAGAGAGCATGTATTAAAGGTTCTTAATATAGTTGCATCTCTCACATGTTGAGTTTGTGTGGACTAGGAGTAGAGGGTTGTCGGTGAACATGAGGCAGTTGCAACACTGCCTCAGGATGCCCATGTTGATCAAGTTGGCTGGAGAAACTGTGGACATTGTCCATCCATAGTGTTAGGTTCATTTATGTGATCAGGAAAAGAGTTCATACTTAGGAATGGCTAGTGGGTGAGAGTTGTGTTGGTACCTCTGAGGCTTGGCTTAGTGTTCCACCTGACAGTAGAACAGGGCCATGAAAAACCTCTGGAGGACTACAAGCAAAGTGCTAAGGGAAAATTTAACAAGCAATACATTTGCTTCTATAACCACCAATGGTAACCACTGCTACATGGCAGTACACGATGGTATCTACATGCAAACAAGTACAAACACAGGGCTTAAATAAAACAAGAAATAACCTTTTAATTCAAACTAGCCACTAAGGATACTCTATCTGAGATCTAGTCCAATCACCCCCCAATTAGAAGGGACCCATATAGCACTCTCCTCTCACAAGGGTGCAGAAGGGCCTTCACCTACAAAGATAGCTTGAAATTGATGCTCAGAAGTTACAAAATAGACCCAGAAACCGCAAACCTGGAAATGGGCTATGCTACAGCTAAATTAACATGCAGCTGTAAAGTATACAGTAAAATGTGGCAAAAAACAGTTCAGACAATTCAAACAGACAGTAGAATGCAATTACAAATTAAAAGTGCAACATAAGAGCAAAAATAGGTACTTAGAGTTAGTTGGAAGCAACGGATGCCTCAGATTTTTCAGTATCTCAGCGAAGAGCTGGTTTTAGTGCTCAAGTGATACCAAACAGTGTAGATTCAGAAAGTCTGAATCTGGCCTATGCTATAAAATTCAGAAGTACTAGAAATTCAAAGTGCATAAAATCACAGTCACAACAGCAAAAAAAAAAAAAAACACGGTTTAAATAAAGCAGCGATTCACCAACAATTCCGAGCTTAGATGGGTATAGGCCACACTCTCCCACCACAAGAGTCTAGACCACAGGCCCTCCTAATGTAAGACAACTAGTTTTGGAGCCCAAGTGCTTAAGTCAGCACTAAGACACTTCAGAAAAATAGACACAATAGACCTTCAACCAGCAATTTCCAGCTTAGAAGGGTGTAGGCTATCCTCTCTTGGCACAAGAGTTTAGACCACAAGTCTTCCTAATGTAAAGTAACTGGTTTGGAACCCAAGTGCTTAAACCAGAATAAAGACACTTAGAATAACAGGCGCAATAAGCCTTCACCAGTAATTCCCAGCTTAGAAGGGTGTAGGCCACACTCCCCTGCCACAAGAGTGTAGACCTCAACTATTCCAACATAAAATAACTGGTTTGGAGCCCAAGTGCTTAATATCCTGGAGTTTAATTGGGGAATTTCTATGTTGCACTGGGGACATAGACTGTACTTGGTAGATTTCACTGATATTATATTCAGTGCCATTGGTTTTAATTATTACATGAATAATTTCTATTCTTTCATTTACTGCTTGTGTTCTAGTTTTTAGGTGTCCTTTAACAAAGATTGAAACACAACTACTTATCCCTTCAGATATGTAGCAATGAACGGAGGGTCTGAAAAATCTGATATGCATTTTGGATAGATAAATATTATTTCAGAATCTTTAAAACATATTTCAGTAATTGTACAGATATCAGTAATCTGAAAACAAACAAACATAAGTTTTTAACAAATAAAAGCTTCTAAATTACACATTTTATTATTAAGGTTTTTGCCATTTAACAAAACCACATTTTCATCTGAGTTTTTTTTATCCTGTTTATTTCTTTTTGCCTTGGAATTTGAAGAAGTCTAAAAACATAATAATGATGGAACATTTCCTGTTATTTCTTGTACTCCCTGGAGCAAATTGAAGCTAAAAGGGGTAACTCACTCTGGCTGATTACACATCTCACTTCGAAGGTCAGATTCCATAATGCACTGAGTTCCATGCAAAAGTTGCATATAACCAAGTAGCATACAAATATGCCTTGGTATACAGAGAATAACTCGGTGGTGGTGCTGCAGTAGCATTGTCGCCTCACAGTAAGACGTTGTCCCATTCGATCCTCAGCTAAAGCGTCTTCTGTGTGGAGACATGCGTGAATGGGCATACCTTCATTGAAGGTTGTGCGTCAGGCCTGGCAACTCGGCACGTAAAAATCTATTGCCAATCATTAGCGGACCGGAGTTCCACTGTGGCGACCCATAACCAGGAAAAGCCGAAAGACACAACATACAGAGAATAACTCGGCACAAAGCAGATTTAACTCGCAATATCTGTTCAACCTCAAGCAGTCATGACAAATCTGTATGCCAAGAAAAGTTGTTAATAAACCTGAGATATATGTGCATTATCGATGCAACTGGACTGTAATAATTGAGAATTACTAAAGGACTAGAAATGTGCAGCAATCTGTCTGGAAAGTGACAAATATCCACAAGCAATTACAGATATATTTGTAATTCATAGATGGACCTATATTAATCAGTCATCACAATTTGTGGAATCTGATGGAATCTGCAAAGTTTCTAATAAAAAAAGTAAGTATATAAGGCAAAAGGCAATCACAGGCACTTTGGCAATAGCTAACAGTAGCTAATAATGGGTGTGGGCCATGTGTGAGGAACAGAAGTAACACCCTCTCAAAGAAATAAGGTGATAGAAAAGCAGATGTGGGGTGAGGGTGCAGAAGAGGGACATACAAGATCTATTATGAAATAGGAAGGTCAGAGGAGAATGGGTAACATTTATTTTTAGGTGGGAATAGGTCCCATTTTTGTTTGAGAATAGAAGGAATGTAACAGACAGAGAAAGAGAAGGAGAAAGAAGGAAGAACAGCAGGTACTGTATAAACATATAAGAAATATCACAACGCTTGACAGACAAAGGTTGGAAATAAACACAAAGGAGAGGTGAGGTACATAGACAGCACACAGTCAGACAATACAACACAGGTGAAGGAAAATGGACAAATAGGGTAGGAATGCATACCAACCATAGTGCAGCATAAAAATACATTTGTTCCTATATACAAGTCAGTGTTGAGATGTTGCAAACTGTGTGACAGTCGCACCATAATGGGTATGGCTGATGGTAGATGTGTGTATTACAGGAAACTAAACAGAGCATGCAGTCATTGCAGTACATAATGGATATTGAATACAATCATAAACTAGGCTGTCAGCAGTGGAAGTGTTAGCCAAACATCACAGATGAGCAAATTCCAGCAAAGAAATGCAGGATAAGACAAGTGGTGGTCAGACTAGAACCTCCAACCTGCATGTGAAAAGCAAACAATCAAGCACAGTGCAAAACAGCAGTACCATTGCAAAAAAAAGACTGTTGCTGTCTAATACACAAATAAGTGTACACAAACCAACCAGGTGAAATGTGATCCATATATCAAAGTCATATGCCATGATAGAGGCAACAAAGATGGGTTGTCAGGTATGCAATGTGTATGTGTAACATGCAATAGAATAACACGATCCAATCAGAAAGAAATGTCAGCACACGTACACACACCAGTGACATGGAATATTATCTAAATGGTGAGGTTTGCATGAGTGATGACTCTTAAGGAATGCAAACCTTTGCATAGGAAGGAAGCAAAAACATTTCTGGTAATGCTCAACACACAAGTATAATACAAACAATCATGGAATCAAATCAATTGTCATCATCTTTATGCCTTGCATGTGTATGATGCCCACCATGATGACATAAGGTAATATTGTACCAGTACACCTACATGATGATGATGATGATAATGAAGAGGAAGTTAAACATATACATAACATATGCCATGTATGTCTGCAACATACAGCCCAAAGCTAAAAAGGGGAAGGGAGGTGGACAACATAGACCCCCATATCAGTGAGGAAATGCCAGCAAATAAAGTAGGCACAGAATAAAGCAGTACTATTGTATCTTAGGACGCACATTGCACACATTTGTGTTCATAACTTAGGGTGGTGTAGAAGTCCTCCAAAGCTACACTGAAGCAAATATTGCTGATGGCTATAAACATGTCTATGTACAAATGAGAAAAGCACAGTAATGTGTAACTGTTAAACAGCAAGATGCATAGGTACACAAAAAAGTACTTCTGACTATTATACACACACACACACACACACACACACACACATATATATATATATATATATATTATCTGTAATGTAAACATAACACAGGTGCCACATACACTGTTACTGATATAAAGAGCACTGTACATGTACAGGAATGATCAAAGTACAGTATTGTGAATAACAGTGCAGCACAGAAAAGTGGAATAACTGTATGTACACAGTCACATATTACAAGGGCAGTTATGTTGTGTTCATCATAATATGTTCATCCACATGTACATCTATGTAAATCATTGCATATGCACTACAAACGCATACACATGGACATGTATACACATCTGTATATTCATATTATAAGATAAGCTATTATCAAAAAGACTGGCTATTGACATATGCAAGATACTGACAAACAAGGGATTCATGAATAATGCTAAATAAAACATCACCGCTCTATATTCACTAATGAACCAGCGAATGGTGTAGGCAGTATGTGAAGGATACCTGCTCATATATAGCAGTCACAGTAATTTGATATAACCTGGCAAAATATTTGCCACTACATGCTACACACAAAATCATTGTGACAGTGTAACAGCATGACACAACAATAGTACAGAAATCACATAAGTAACGACATGTCATGTTGTTGAACAGACATAAGACCGCAACAACCAAAAGAGAAATGGGTGCAATGTATACAGATGGATAACATGTACAAATAAATACAACAAACACATCTCACTGTGTTATGTGAGAACTATGGGAATAGTATAATATGTGAATTGCTGTCATCCCTTTTAAGTAAATATTGGCCTAGTACACACCTATGAACAATGCAAACAAAACAATTGTGTCTTACTTGTATCATGGTAACTGCAGCAGTCACAGCTGTCACATACAGGACCAGAGTGTATTGGATATAACAATATTATACTGCACTGCATGCATAGCTGTAGACACACACATGCACATACACACACACACACACACACACACACACACACACACACACACACACACACACACACACACACACACACACACACACACACACACACACACACTCAAACAGGTCTATATTAGAATATCGAAGTATTACTACTTCGAATGTTCTAATATCAAACCCTTTTCATCGAATTCTGAAAATAGCTAAGATGCAGAATATCAAATACTTTCCTAGGGAAAGTATTCAGTGGGCCGTTTCTGCAGCTTCGCTATTTCCTCGACTGTGGAGCGAAGGTTATGGACTGGGTTAAGGTAAGTGTGCAAACGAAGGTGAGTGTGCGATAGGGACTTTAAGGTTAGGGAGCGGGAAAGGTGAGTGTGCAATAGGGACTTTAGAGTTAGGGAGCAGGTAAGGTGAGTGTGTGATAGGGAGTTTAGGGTTAGGGAGCGGGTAAGGTGAATGTGCGATAGGGACTTTAGGGTTAGGGAGTGGGTAAGGTGAGTGTGCAATAGAGACTTTAAGGTTAAGGAGCGGGTAAGGTGAGTGTGCCATAGGGACGTTAGGGTTAGGGAGCGGGTAAGGTGAGTGTGCGGTAGTTACAGACCTTAGGGCTAGGGTTGGGTTAAGGTAAGTGGATAGCTAGTAGTGTATGTATGGTTTAGTGTAGGGTTTTATGAAGTGTATGTGTGTGAATTATGTATGTTGGTGTGCTTGTGTTGTGTGTATGTTTGTTGGAACACTGAATTTTTTCCCTGGGAAAAAATTCCCTGCTCTGAGTATTCGATTTTATGGTGTTTCGAGTGAAATGGTTCGATATTAGAACATTCGATGTAGTAATACTTCAGTGTTCTGATATAGACCCCCCACACACACACACATGTACTCAGAAGGAGTAGCAACACTGCCCCTACAGAGTAATGTATGCAGTATTGACAGCATATCATATACATCAAATTGGTTATTGCATGTGTAATTTGGTAATGTGTGTCATGCTGCTGCAGCAGCATAATGTGCAGTGTATGTTATGACATCTGTCAGAAAAGCAAGACATCAATATTCAATGCCTGCACAATTGTGCCTGTACTTTAAATAGTTGAATATGGGTAACACCATGGTGGCAGCATTACATGACTGGATCACAGAGACATTACTTACAGTCCTGAGAGGCCACCCTAATGGCATCAAGCATCACAAAAGATCTCTCTACAGATCTCCTGAAAGGTGTTGCGCATGGCTTGTGCCATGTCCTGGAAGAAGTTGCCCATCTGGTCCCATATCTGCTTCTGGAAGGCATCTGTCATCACCTCCTAGATTTAGTCCTGAAAATTGTCTCCCTGGTGTGGTGGCAGATGTCTTGTACAATAAGTTGTAAAATAATGGCACATGCAGGTCCTGGTCTGTTGTTGTCATCATGCCCATCATGGTCATCATCCCTGTCCTCAGAGTCAGAGTTGTATGACAGTGTCTTATGTGTATGATAAGACAGCCACCACAGGTCTCACACTCTTGTCAAGGTTTAAACAGGAAAAAATATCATGCATGCATAATACTAGTCCCCTAAAAGCAATGAGTACGTAACATGTCACATATAGATTGAAACAATTTACATGTATTAACTTTTCTGTATGTGATATTACAGTACTGTATGACCTTACTCAACCATAAGACTGTATGTGATGAAAGGCATGAATTCAATACATAACAGTGTACAAAATGGTGTGTAACATACATCACAGTCATGTGCAGAACAGGTCTGTCATAAAACACAATCAGATGTGCACCTACACAATGGTAAAGACAGTGTATGATATGCCAATAACATTATCAAAACATGTGAGACAGGACATGTGACATGTGTACTCAAGGTCTGTCACAGTACAGTACAGTTTTTACTGCAACTTAATTGTCAGATGAAATGGTCCAGAAGGTGTATGTATACTATGTATAACAAAAAGCACAAACTTGTGATAATAGCAAATGTTCTGTTATGATCATGCAACATTCCCAATGTTATGATATATATATATATATATATATATATATATATATATATATATATATATATATATATATATATATATCATATATATATTGATGATATGAATACATGTCCATGTGTGGGCCACTGTTCCCATCATACAGTGTCAGTAAGTTATTCTAGTACATTCTATGGCATGCAATACCCAGTTTATCAGACACATTGCTGTTATTGCTTTTACATTTACAGACATATCAGCCATCAGTATACATGCACAGCCTGCAGACATATATATCATTACATCTTTAAGACACATGCGATATGACACTATGGCATGTAGCTTTGACTTGGTTCACTAATCCAAAAGACTTGCTACAATGTATGCTCACAGGGACACTGATAACATACCTTTGGGAATAGGGCCACTGGTGTAACCTAGCTGAAAGGCCTTACAACAATGTCAGTCCCGAACACTGATAGAAAATATTTACGTGTATGGACCTCTATTCATTACTCAATGTGTGCCTTACACATTTATGTAGAGTTGTCAATATGCCAATAACTTTTCTAGTATAACGTATTTTTAAGTGCAAGTAATACATCATGTTGACATCCTATGAATAAAATATATTTACTCTAAATAGAGTAAGAAGAGCAAGCAGTTGTACACTTAAAAGGTATATGGAAATATGATGAGCAATGCAACATCATATAATTGGAATGGAATAGAAAGGCTTAGAACAAGTGGACAATCACAATGACAACACACACACACACACACACACACACACACACACATTAGTGTTCATCAACAAATGTAGCACTATCATTACTTGTGTTTGTATTATACTTATATATGTACTTGCACTATTAAAATAATGTAATGATGAGCGTGATTATACTATGTAATCAGTCCGACATACACAAAAAAAACATGAGTGGCTTCTGGCACAGTAGTGGTAATAAATGGTATGTAATTTTGTATTAAACAAACCATCACAGGGCAATTATACAGTGTTACAATACATGTAAAACTCAAATGCATGCCAGAAAATGTCTATCAACAGCATTTAGAATGTTGAGACAGCAGACACCCATTCAACAATAGAACAGGCAGGCTACGCACAACAAAACAGGCAATAAGTTCTATTTATTGTTCAAACAACAGCAACACTACAAGCAGTTTACATGTGAAAAATCCTAGTTAAAAGCACTATGACAGTTATACAAAGATGTCTGTCATTTAGGGTGTGACAGCAAAAGTCACATAAACTGCAGTTATCAAAAACACCCTGCTTATAACTCCAAAGACAACAATTCATTTAAATGTAGACTGCTATTCACAATAAATCAATGACTATCGCACTTATCTTGCAGATGTATTATGGATAGTCTGGCATTAATATTTGCATGTCTGAAGGTGCAATGAATACACATTTAAACCTGAATTTTTAACTATGTTATGAGTCTTTCTGGTGAAATAAATGTTGACAGAGATAACACATACCTCTTTCCTGCTCCTCCAGCCTGTGAATATGATCTATGCACAAAGAACAATTATAGGCATTATCTTCATCATCTGCAAACAGGAAAGCAGAATGCGTTAATGCAACAGAAGGATTATGTGTCTGGTCAATATATGATGATTGCCATGTACAAAAAATGGTGAAAATAGAGAGCATTACATGTCAACCAGCTTTGGCATGAAGTACAATTTCATATTTTGCACATTCAGACATGGCGGTGCCACTTTCAATACTGCACACATGAGGATTACTGCATAAAAACTGGAGAAACCAAGATTCAAATCTATGACTCTCACCTATGCTTGCATTATCAGCCTGAGTCCTACCTGTCTAGCTAATCTATTTTGGCTATGAGTTCATGGATTGATGGAAGTTAAAAAACTATAAGAATGTGCAGGGAAGAATTAAACATAATGTGAGTTTGTGCTTCTAAATTACACGATAAGTAAAAGAAAAGTACAAGTGTTACCGTGTGCTGAGCATCTAAACCACAAAAAGTATGCAGTCTTGAGTGCATGTCAGCACACTGTTCACAGCAATAACAAACAGCGTCAAAGTGTCATAGTTTGCAATAAAACATGTGACTGCACTTGAAACACATAACTACACATTATAGGAATTACTGTTCACCTATGGTATTTAATAGAGCACCATGTAGTTTGGGTAGGATTATAATATAATATTGTGTAATTCAAAATGTACAGGTAACATATGTAAGTATTATTCATGTATACAGCCTAATTGACATGGGTATGATGTCTCCAGAAACTTTGCAGATAACAGAGCTATTTGTAGTCATCCATGACCTAGGTGCTTAGACATCAATACACCCTATAAATACCAGTTGTATAAAAAGCTGTACTGCATAACTTAGTATAGTTCTCCCATATCTGTTGTTAAATAGGAAATATGGAAGTGTCAAAATATCATCCAAAAAGGTCAGCACTGAGACTTGAACTCGCACATGTCCATGAAACATTCACATTGGCCTGTTGTTTAACATTTTGAGCTAAAGGACAACCCAGCTTCTTCAATACTGTAAACTTGTATGGAATACTGATGGAATATGCACACATCCACCTTGTAACATTAGCATGTGTCAGCACACTGAGTTTAACTGTCAGAGTCTGCAAAAATAAACATCAGATGGTACTTTTCAAAATGAGCAAGACAGCAATGACATCAGTCAGTAATGACATCAGTACCCAACCATGTGATTCAGTAATGCACATCTACACATACAGTGATAAACCTACAGCAAGAAGACAGAATGAGGATTACAGATCGCATTTTGTTTTACAAACACCAACATATTTCAGCCATGCTGACCTGTGTGGATTTTACATTTATGAAAGTAATTGGAACAAACATGGATATTACAATACTGTTGTGTATTCTATAATGTACAGTTCATAACTACTGTGGGATGCTTCTAGAGGCTTTGCAGATAATGGAGGAATGCTTAGTTATCCACGGCCTGAGTGCTACAGACATCAATGAACCATGGCTATGGCAGATGCGTAAAAAGCTGTACTATCAAAGTTGCCAAACAATCATAAGTCTTCCATATGTGAAGTGCAACATTACCTAAATAATCACCAATATTGTCAAAATGGGCTACAATCAGATTTGAACCCACACACAGGAGACTAGCAATCATTTTGCCATATTGCTGAACAATTTCAGCTAAGTGATATAAAGATCATTTGTAATTATATAAGCTGAATATATGCAATATCAGTAACAGTTATATGTCTGAAGTTCATATGAATGTATAGTCATAACCAAAGATCCTTCAAAAATGTGCACACTGGCACAAGATTGTTGTGGATAACCTTAGAATGCATCCATATGCTAATGTCAACTTGAATGACTGGAACTTGAATTCCTACATTGGCATTAATATTATCACTACAGGTACCTATAAAATAAACTTGAAACAGTCTCAGAAACAGATATACTCACCAAATACTTGCATAATAATTTAGGTGTTAGGGTGTGGATTTTACAACTTACTGTAGGCATCTACTGGCTGGTGACAGACTTCTGTGGCCTTTCAAAGAAGATCCTCTACGTCCCTCAGATGCAGGTCATCATAGCCATGGTGGACCTGCATGCCAGTCCAGTAGACCCCAGTCCATCTGTAGTACTCACTCACTATCCAGTTTCATACATCAGTAATTGGTAAGTTCCGAGTGGGTGTGCTCATGTCCTCTGCTCATGTCCAGCATAGACAATGAGCATCTGAGTAGTCTCTTACTCAGTCCAGTTCTGTGCCTGGACATGCTGAAGCCTCTTTTTTGGTTGGCATTCTCACTATTGCAGTTTAAAGTTGTTGATAAATGCCTAGAAAAAATGCTAACTGAGGTCCCACTCAGTTCACAGATAGCAATGATATGGGCAGTAAATGTATCAATATCACATTTTAAAGTTGGAGTGTATAGGATGGCATCAGACTATTGGGGGGCATCAGGCATGTGTTACAGTAGTCCTGCTTGCTGATAACTATTGGATATTTGCTCTGAGCACCTTACACTTACACGAGGCTATTGGTTATTGCTCTGAATTTTAAGAACTTATGCAGATACTCATAAAATATTGAATGTTAGTGAACCTCGTTAGTTATGTATAGAGCAAATGATACTTAAAAGCTGTGTGCACATAGCTAAACTTACTTTAAGTTATAGTCGAAGTACAGCTAGCGTTAAAGGTAAGCTCTCACCTGTTGCCATTGTTGCGGTGGAATAGATCGGTAATATCATATACATATGTTATCATTAATCAATATAAATCAACTATACATAGTCAGTCATTATTTTTAAATGCCTTAATTACAATCTGTCTGTGACATGAAGGAGGGGGATAAAATTCAACAAAATGCATAAAGATGGGTAAATGTCCATCAGTCACAAGGACATTTTCCACACTTCAGTTGTATGGATGAAAAGGAAATAGCACCACTGAACTATGGATATGGATGGAATGAAAATATATCTGTAATTATTTCTGATTAACCTGTGATGTCTTTGCTATGTTTATGGAAACTGATAAGTTCCAAGGATTTTTAAGTTATATGTTCACTTTTTCACTTTCTAGTATATGGATACTCTCTGATGCTTAGTAATATAGTAGTGTTTATTAATACATTCAGTCGGAGAAAGACAACATGAGTCTGGCTTTGATTGTTCACAGTTCATTGTGTTGATATGTAGCCATGAGTACATAACAGTTCATTTTAATATGCTGACTTTTTTTCTTCAATGTCTCTGTATATTTTCCATTATGTGTGTTGTGTGTTGTGTAACATATAATAACAGTAACACTTGTTATGATGTGTTTCACTGACTACAGTTGCTCATGACAGGCTTCTGACATTCTTGAGGTACACATGCTCATTCTGTTTGGATGTGCATGCAACTTTGGTCACACCATTACAATAGTGCTTGTGGTACATTGTTTATATGGTTGTCACTTACCTGTTGTGATATCCACTGATATCATTTCAAATCCCACATGTGACCAATACAAACTTTTTAATGGATTGTTAGATGTGATGATGTAGTTACGCCTTATGAATTACATATTCAGCGAATTATTTCATATCCATTCTGATTATCTGTACATAACGGTAATATACATTTTTTTGCATAACTTTGCAATGTAAATGAGAGGCAAACAAGTCAACTGACATAAGTTTGTAACATCATCGTGCCAATATGTGTGTCCCCATATAAAGTACACCATGTGCATATCACCTTGTCTTCTATAGGCCAACCAGAACTGGGGAGACAATTTCTCAAACAGAGAGAATGAAATTATAATCAAGTTGTTATGCCAGCATGGCCACAGCCTTCTTGGATGGATGGGCAATAATGTCTGGAGGAATGAAATGTGGACAAACCTGACAAATGTGATCAGTGCTGTGGGTGATCACAAGAGATCCAGGGAGGCCTGTCAGTGATGTTACTCTGACATGACCCTTCATGCAGGCAACAGACTCCACTGCTATGAGACAGCGAGGAATGCCACAGGAACTTGGCCACACTTGGCTCCCCAGATGAGATAATGGTGTTGTTGGCCTCACATTATACTACCAGTTATGATTATGAGATACCCAGAGGACATATTGAAGTAGGTATTACAGAATGTACAGGTATGTCCTAACTTCTAAAACACAGCATCAAACACACTTCTTATTTAAGGAACTTTATTTTACAATTATTGAAGTATTGTTATATTTGCATTCCAGCAGCAGAATTATGCCTTGAATGCTGAAACACACATGATGTGGATGCACAGCATAGGTCTTACAACCTGTTATCTTACCAAAACACTACATACGTAATACTCCCAGCAATGTGTGATTTTTTTTTCAGTTACATCGGTTCATCAACATCTGTACAGTAGCAACACATGTCATGTCAGTGTCTCCATATATTGTTAATGTGATCCACAGTTTTTTGTGCCTTTGCCTCCTGCCATGACTGCAGAGTATCCTAACATGTTGATGCTTTTGTACCATTTTAACCTACAGATACATCATCGCAAGACATGGGCCTTGCAGCTGTACATAAAGACAGACCAGGTATAGTTGTCCATCTTGTTGATATGATGTTCACTTTGTAGCCCAGCTGTGTTATGTCATCATCAGTCATCTGGTGTTTTGTGGTAGGTCACCCACACTTGTGGCTGGCAAGTCACTGTGCTTTGTTGTTATCATGTTGTATAGCATGGCACATGGTAACCATCTGACATGCCTTTTCTGGTGTTTATTGTAGTGCATCACTGGATGCGTCCAGACATTTGAATCTTACTTTCAGCACACCAAGCACATATTCAATGATGTTTCATATCAGCGGGTGTGCTTTGTTGTATGTATTATCAACAAGGTTTGATGGTAAACTGTATGGTGTCATTGGCCAAGGCTCCAGTGGATAATCACAGTCTCCTGTTTGTGCAAAGGAGAGAACACATATCTTATCCTCATGCTTAATGTTGACAGGTGTAGATTCTGATTACATCATAGCTGTGGTCCTATACTTCCTCAGATATTTCACCATTTTGGAAAGCAGCCCTAAGACCACTTTCCCTACATATTGCAGCATCATGTCTACTACAGGGGTGTGTTACCATGAAACTGGTAATGAGACCACCTGCTGAACACACCACTTGACAACTGAGTGATGGCCACCCCTTTTTGCTGATGTACAGTTTTGCATCAGGTACAAGGGGGGTTTATTGGAACATGGTTGCAGTCAGTTGCACTGAGGACACAATGGAGGTTGACTATGGCATAGAAGTGTTGCATGTCTGTTCTTCAATTCATGTCTTTTGCTGGGAAGTAGCTCTATTCATCCACCTTGGTGCACATTGCAGCCAGGAAATGTGACAGTATGCAAGTTGCAGTTGTCTAGCACATTCCTACAGCATCTCCCATATGCTGCTGAAATTTCCCAGGGGCCAGTATCCCTGGACTCACAGACTCAGACATACTTTTGTTTCTAGCAGTACTGGGTTACCCCACAGCCTACATGCATACATGTGGGGTGCACATGTCCTACACACAGCCTGCCTACGCTCTCTTTCTCTCTACCTATATATATATATATATATATATATATATATATATATATATATATATATATATATAAAGAGAGAGAGAGAGCTGGTCAGAGACCTGGCTTAACCATAGCTTGGCTTGGCACCTAGCTTGCTGCCTTTTAGGATACAAAACTGTAAGCGCAAACAAGCTCTGGTCATCTGCAGGACCACAATAGCAACAACGGCCAAGGTTAATACTTATCCACAGTTCTATATAGACTAATTTTCAATTATTATTGTAAAAACTAGTGTACTGGGTTCAATACATGGCAGTAAACTACCCCATCTAACCCATAACATCATAACTCTCTTAAAATGTATTTCAGTTATACACCAAAGTCCCCACTAACAATAGTAACTGAGAGTTCTATTTAACTGGTGAACTAAACTGCAGGTTACCATATTTCTTGCTTTATTCTCTGGCCCTTAGATAGTCCGGAGCTGGATAAACCCCGCGTCGCTCGCCCTCGCTATGCTCGGGCTCGCTCCGCGCCCCACCCTGCCCCCATATCCCACCCGCCCCCAGTACGCCTACATTTATACCTAATTAACCACACCCCCACCTCTTTCTACAGCCGTACAAAACCACTTGCTAATTACCTCCCACTCTTCCCACCAATTCTTCTATCCAACCCTCAACATCTCCTCTTAAAGCAATGCTCCATCACCCAAAGAAAATGAAGCCCACTCCACCCACTATAATAAAGCCAACACTAAAAACTATATCTCTTGCCTTACCACTTATTATTATACTATACCTACTAACTAAATATGAAGACCAGCCATACTCAGGATTCCACTACCCCAGATACCAAACTAGTACTTCCCTTTCCTTACTTAGTACTAAACACAATACCCTCCATCTGACCAGTAAACCACCAAATTCAAATTACCACTACCCGCTTAAAGCAAACCCAAAACACCCCAAATCCAAACATGGTCATAAACTACTACTTAAACTCATGAGACTATTAGATTATCTAAGAAAAAACATCACTAAAGATGGGGATATCCACCCTAACCCAGGCCCCACGTCAACCCCTATCAATAACAGCCAACCACTTTCTCTAAGATCATCCAACTCCCTCCAAATATGCCACTTAAATATAAGAAGTCTAAACAATAAGATACACAACTTACATGCCCTACTAGCAATGTACCTCCCTGATATAATTTGCTTAACAGAAACCTGGCTAAAACCAGGGACCAAAGATAATGAGATTATACCACCTGGTTACAATATATATAGGGCTGACCGCATTAAAAAAAGGGAGGTGGTATTGCTGCACTCTACAAGAGCACACTAAATGTTACCATCAACCCCATACAACCACCCCAGATCTCTAACGCTGAAATATTAGCACTAAAACTACAGCTAAACAAAGAAAAAAGAATAAATCTAATTGTGACCTACATCCCCCCCGGGAAAAACTCTGACACACTGGAAAACATTCTTAGCTGGCTAACAAATAATTACCCTCAAGAAACTATTATTCTAGGTGATGTTAACATTGACTGGAATATATGTTCCTCCGAGTCCAACCCCACGCATATAAATCTCCATGGATTCTCACAGACCATATCTTCCCCCACTAGAATAGGTAATAATAACCAAAAAGAGAGTATCCTAGATTGGATCCTTATAAACAGTCAACCCCACATGTACATGTCTGGGACCCTTCCAAACGACCTTAGTGACCACCTCATTACCTACGTAAGGAAAAACAAGGTGATATGCTCCAATCCGCCCATGTACAGGTCAGTTAGAAACAGGAAACATTTTGACCTTACAAAATTTTGTTGGAACTTAAATCCCACAACTGGGCAGCTCTTAAGTATTTACCCCTAGAGGAGGCAGTATTAAATTGTAATACCACATTCCTAGCCATACTTGAGTCTCACGCCCCTAAAAGATTAATCAAAATTAAAACACATATTGCACCCTGGCTAACAAAAGACTCCAAATCCCTAATCAAACTTAGAAATAAAACCTGGGATAAATGGCGTACAACCAAGTCACCCCTAGACCGCATTAAATTCCAACAGCAAAGAAATGAGACAAAAAAAGCCATATCACTTGACAAAAAAAATTATTACTGCCAACTACAATATAAACACCAAAACAACCCTCAAAAGTTCTGGGTGGGTCTAAACAATCTTCTCCATCCAGGAAAATCCTCAACTCCTACCCCAGAAAAACTATGTGATAAAAACCCAGATGAAGTAGCCAATACTTTTAATACCTTCTTTACTGACACTATACAATCCTTAGCTAACCAACTACCGGCTACCAGCTCCCCTAAAACAGATACCATCCAAAAGTCCGAACCCTCCTTCAAATTACAACCTGTCTCAACTGCCTATATACGATCCTTACTGAAGAAGCTAAAACCAACCACTCTCTCTGCAGACCTTCTCCCAGCTGAATATTTACAAAAAGCTGCAGATGTCATAGCTTACCCCATCACCATACTAATCAATCATACCATAGCAGAATCCACAATCCCCTCAATATGGAAAATATCCTATGTAATTCCACTCCATAAAGGTAGCCCTTCCACAGAACTATCAAATTATAGGCCCATAGCCATATTGTCACCATTGGCCAAAATCATGGAAAAGTGTATACACAAACAACTTCTTTATTAACTTATCCAGAACAATCTACTAAACAGTTCTCAACATGGTTTCAGACCCCACCATAGTACAACCACTGCCCTCCTCTCTTTTACTGATACAATTAACCAAAACCGAAATAAGAAAAAAATATCATCAGCTCTCTTTCTGGACCTATCAAAGGCCTTTGACATGGTTAACCATCAACTACTTCATGACACTTTAAAAAATCTCCATTTAGACAACCAAACCCTGGATTGGTTTCATGCCTATCTCTCTAATAGGCAACAAGCTGTACTCTGGCAGAATAAGCTCTCTAGCCTCCTACCTAATACCATAGGGTTCCTCAAGGTTCTATACTGGGACCTCTTCTCTTTTCAGTCTTCATAAACGACCTTTACAAAGCCATCCCTGACACCACCTGTATTCAATACGCAGATGACTCGACATTAGTTTGTTCTGATGCATCTCCAGTCAACCTATCACTCAAAACACAATCCTGTTTCATGGCAGTAGAGAATTGTCTATCAGGGCGTCAACTGATTCTGAACCCAGAGAAAAACAAATTATTACTATTCCACCCCACCCACAAGACCACACCCGCATCCTTTTCTATACAATCCAAAAATGGAACAATTATCTCCCCCGACTCCTATACTAAACTATTAGGAGTTACCATTGATAATAAACTTAGATTTGATATCCATATCAATCAGACTATCAAAACCGTTAATAAGAAACTTGGGTCACTATATCGAATTAAATCCTTTCTAACTCCAATTGCAAAAATGTCTGTTGCCCGCTCACATCTTCTCTCTACCCTCCTATATGCCTCCCCCATGCTTACTAATCTTAACAAATCTGACCTTAATAAACTATCATGTTGTTATAATAATATTGTCAGATTTGCAACCGGCATGCCCTACAGGACCCGTCACTATATTAACCTACAAAACCTTGGTTGGATAGAATTTCCAAACCTTCCTCAGCAGAGCCAGCTTATAGAGGCATTTAAAATTCTCAAACAACCCGACAACACTCCTGCACTGAAAAATTTAATCAAACCCTACAACAATCTCAATAGTCTATGCTCTTCAAACAAGCTACTAGTACAAACAGTCAAATCCAGCAACGCAGGGGGTGATACACTCTTTGCCAATGCCATCGGTAAAATATGGAACTCCCTTCCTCCCAGCCTCACCAGTATTACTTCCCTATGCCAATTCAAAAAAAGGCTAAATCACCATTTCAAGTCACACTGGCTTTGCCAATGCTCAAACCCAGATTAACTCTTCCTCAGCTAACAAATTTCTTTCTTTTTCAGGTCTAACCAAATAATTAACCTATGGACCTTTCTCTCAACTGGCCCACCCCAGATTTTCCTTGTGAATCTTTTTATTATTGTTCTTAAATGAAAATCTTTTAAACTATGCTAAACGGACAGCCTAGAAAGAGAAAAAGTATGTCGCAGTCTGTGTCTCTTATTCACAATTGTTTTTTTTTTTAAATAAATACTTTATGGTGTCTCCTCTCTTGTTTAATTAACAAAGGAGAAAATATGTACCCTATGTAACATGTATGTAATTTCCTGACTATGTGGAGCTTTTCTCCCCGGGCCTCCGCTGAAAATGGACATGTATCCAGACGGACCATCCCGGTCAACAAATGTAAAATAAAAATAAATAAAAAATAAAATTTTCAGATCTTTCTC